>NW_024094366.1:0-9213 GCF_014356525.2 Nilaparvata lugens
GAGTGTGCTCTTCATAATGCTTTTCTGAGAAAACAATATCATCAGGTGGTGGAATCTCCGCAATTACACTTTCGAGAGCCCAGAATTTTTCAAGTTGGCAAGGAGTGTTTGATGAAACTGTTGACAAAAAATTGGATACATGAGAATTTGGAACAGATGAGCTGGGTACCTTGCAAGAGCCAAAAATAATCCAACCCAACCTTGTGCTCTGGAGAATGGGTGCATCTTTGGAAATGACAATCTGTCCTGCTGACAAGACTGAAGCAAAAACGCCAGCGCCGAGAAGAAGATCAATGTTTTTAGCCTTGAAAAAGTTAGGATCAGCCAGTGAAATATGTGATGGAATTTCAAGTTTTTCTATTTCAATTCTGGAATTTGAAAAGGAAGATGGAACTTTATCAATGACAATACAAGATTCTTCAGTGGACCATTGTTGGTCTGTAGATTTGACAAGAATTGAAAGAACATAAGTTGACTTCGATTGGTTGCCACCAATAGAATGAATAGTCGTTTCAGTACTGACCGCTGGTAATGCAAGCTTATCAGCCAAATGTTGTGAGATAAGGTTGCAATCCGAGCCACTGTCTAGCAATGCAACACATTTAATCAAATTTCCTTGTGAGTCCTCAACAAAAACTTGAGCTGTAGGAAGAAGAGAAACACTAGCTTGCTGAAATAGACAAACTGAGGATGCAACATTTGAATGTACATTATTATCTGATGAAACCATGCTCCTCTCATTTATTGAGGAAGGACTGCAACAGATGAAGATGAAGCCTTTGAATGATTGTCAATAATGGAATTTTCAACTGATGATTTTTTCACTGACGAATGAATATTGTTAGAAGTAACTTCTTTACCTTTTTGTTGATTCTGTCCCGAACCTAGTGAATGCAGAATAGAGTGGTGTGCCTTACCACAATGAAAACAAGATTTTGTAGAACAACCATGATTAGGAACATGTGGTTTGAGACAATTGAAGCAAAGGTTTTTGCTTTTGACAGCATTCCAACGGTCAGAAGGCTGTAATTTGAGCAATTCATTACATTTGTAGGCCATGTGATTTGAGCCTCTACAGAAAGTACAATTGGTTGTCAAATTATGAAACATTTTTACATTATTTTGATTACTTGATTGAAAATGATTAACTTTTGATTGCTTGGAAGCAGGATTAGTTGCATTACTAGAGTGAATAGTTGTTGAATTGTTAGCACTGGATGCAACTGCATCCATAACTTTACATTGTGATTCCAAGAAATTCCAAAACTTCTCAATTGTTGGAATACTGTCAAGAGGAACTGATTTCTCCCATTCCTTAACAGTGTTAGAGTCCAATTGCAACAACATTTTATGCATATACAATAAATCAGTGAGATTCTTAAGTTCAAGTGCCTGAAGGGCAGCAATATGTGATTTACAAAAGTCAATGAATGCACGCAATGACTGTGCACAGTAGCGCTTAACTGCAGGTGGAGACTCAATGGCAGTGTTGTGGTTTGTTGCAATGAGTCGTTTATTGTCATATCGCTCTTCTAGCAATTTCCAGGCTACTTCAAACCCTTTTTCATTGACATCAATATGTTCCACTCTTGCTAGAGCTTCACCACTCAATGTTTGCCGTAAATAGAAAAATTTCAATGTGCTACTAATTTGCTCCTGACTACCTATTATGTGCATAAATGCACTGGAGAATGCCTGCCATTTTGAGAAGTTTCCATCAAAATGAGGGAGAGGAATTTGGGGCAAATTAAAATTTGCATGCTGTGATGCAGTAGTAGCAGGTTGTACTGATTGTTGTGAAACAAGATCATTTCGAGTGTTAGTTATTTTAGCCTCAAAAGCTTTCAATGCAGCATTTGCTTTAGAAATGAATAATATGAACCTTTTAATTGTTTCAAAGTGTGATTCCTTGTCAAATGATACATTTTTGTGTTGTATTTGTTCATGAATTTTCTTGTATTTATCTCTGAGGAGATCAACTTCATTTTTAATGGTAAGTAAGTGATAATATGTTGCTTCATCATTTACAATAAAATTTGGATACTCTGTGAAGAACCAGTTGGCTTCTTCTAGTAAATTGTTCCTAGAACTGATAAGAGCAGAATGCTCAGACCCTAAATCTGGGGACACTGAACGTGAGTCACTGGGAGGAGGGGATGTAGCCATTGTTACAAAAAAGGTATTGATAACAAAAGAAAATTTTCATACGACCTTCACTGAGATTATCACTGCACTTTCACTGACACCTGTGCTGTGGTTGTGATGTAATTGTGATTAATGCTGGCTTGTGTATGGTCGCGCAACTTGTCCAACTGATACATGGTATGGACAGCTTGGCCACTGAATGGTACGTCTCATTGGCAACCCCTCGTCCACAGCAACCCTCAGTCCAGGTTACAAGGTACATGGGCGATTGAGTACACATGAAAAGAAACAAAATTACAAGATTAATAGGATATCCGGCGGGCCGGAGGACCAGTTTATATTGTTTCTGAGTCCGAATTCTGGTAGCTAGTGGCTCAGTATAGAGCGGCTAGTCAATGTAATGTAGATATTTTGCTTATTGGTCATTGACCCAGATACAATATAATTTTAATGAAGAGGACCACCGTCTTGTTTCATAAAAGACGGAAAAATTATTACTAACATGAATAGGTTCTTGGAGAAAAAATACCAAATGAGCAATATATAAATGTATTGAAATAGAAATGGCAGAACAATAATTTTGATAGTGAATACAAGTAGCTCAATAGTCATACAAAATTAAAGTTGATAACAAATTGTCAAGTTCAGCAAACATAAAAATTTAAATGGAGAAACAGACAATCAAGATAGCTGATAAACATCAAGAATCATTAGAAGCAGTTCAAAATCAATAACCATTGAGGTTTAATATGGAAAATTTATAATTGATAAACATCGAAGTTTGGTAGGGACAATTCAGTTAAGATACACTGAATCTATGGTAATTCACACTTACAAAGAACTTGAATACTAATCATAAGATTACAATAATAATGAGCTTGAAAAATACTGAAATTGAATTAAAAATGTGATGAATTTAATATTTATAAAATTTGTAGATTACAAAATATTGTAATTGAACAAAATATATTTGATGCAATAAAAATTGCTTGTTTGTTTTAAAATCCTAAGTCAATAAATTGTGATGATCAAATAACAAGCCTAAAATTGCTTGTTTGTTTTAAAATCCTAAGTCAATAAATTGTGATGTACAATATTTTACCAAGTAACCAATATTTTAATATATTAAGTGATTCTGCAATAGTAAGTTGCATCATGAACAAGAAAAGATTATGTTCTGACAACATTCATGATTGAAAAAAATTACAATAGGTTGTCAAGTTATTCTTGTTTCATACAAAAATCTGACCTATGATGAAGCAACAAAAAATCAAAAATAGCCTAAGTAAATAGATCCAAATAATAAATGAACTCAACCCTAACCTTATTTAAGGGATAAGAAGATAAAGGTAATTAGCAAATACAAAGATGGTAAAAATATGCAGTTACCTAGGGTTTCAACATGATAGTGGTGTTCAAGTTGGTTCCAGGAAATAGTCAAGGTAGGCTTGCTTGAAGTATGGTTATACTGTCCGTGATGAATTGATGCAGATTTCCAACACTTGTATGGATAAGACGATTGGTTACAGCACATTGATAACTCCCAGTTCATTTGGAAACATTGAAAAATCTTCCAAGAAAATATTAATCACTGTTCAATATTTGAAGAGCTAACTTTAGTTGAATGTCCAGTTCATATGGAAACTGAGGTAAGCCTAAGCAAGTGTGTGGATACCAGTTTAAACACAACAGTCAAGTAAAGGCAGGGCATTACCAAACATTAGTAAGTTACAGTTCGAAATCAAGTTTAAAGGAAGATTCAATATGATATTGAAACAGATTCATTAATAGCAACAAGGAACGTCAATCCAAGTTGAAAGCAGATGATAGAGTTGAAGTAGATTCACAAAATGTTAACAAGGCACGCCAAGTTACAGTCAAAAGTAGATGTTTACGGGTTCACCCAAAGGAAATGAAATTGATATTAAACCAATTTGTTACACGCACGCGCCCACCAACTCACAAGAATGAAGAAATAGGATTATCCCATTGCACTGAGCAAAGTTTTCACTTGAAAAACTTGAAGAGATTAAACGAAGCACGACTTCAACATGAAGATGGAAGAGAAGACGCTAGACGCCATCAAAAAACGCAAGTCATAGCTGGGTCCAGCTTTGAAAAGCAGTCACCAGAGCGCAGCAGCTGCTGGAGAGAAGACGAAATGTGAGCAGAAGAAATGAGCGCTCCAGGCGGTAAAGAAGGAACTAATGATTTCAATCATTGAATTGGATGTGAAATTCAACACCAACCATATGTATGAATGTTATTGCTCATGAAAATCATACCTTCTATCCATTACTTATATCAAAAAATAAAGATCGGCAGCACAAGATTACACTATTTATTATCAAGTAAAGAAAAAAATATTATAACTTGTAAAAAATCTATCAAGATTATTGTCCAATTAACTAAACATGTACTAAAGTAGAAATATGTCCACACTGTTTTCATCGATTTACTAGAAAAAATGCCCTACAAAATTGAACAATCATATTGAATCATGCTCTCTGGAGAAAACTCGGAGAGTAGAAATGCCACAAAAAGGACATGAAATTTTAACATTCAAAAATTTCTCCTATACACAGAGTTCCCTATAATTTATGCAGACCTTGAGTGTCTAATCATCAATGGAGAACACATTCCTTGTGGATATGGATATGTTATGTAAATGAAAGAGGAAATATTCACTGTGGTCCTAAAATTGTAAGAGCAAATTCCCTTACAGAATCTGAAACCTTAATTGAGAAATTTATAGGTGAATTAGATGAATATGGTATTATTCTGAAAGATAAATTAGAACAAAATATCCCCATGACCATTAATTCTGAAGAGAATAGAAAATTCTTAGAGGAACATTGTGTTGCTTATGTAATAAACGTTTACTGTTTGATAGGGTTAGGCACCATCACATTCAAATGGGATGTACCTGGGTGCAGCCCACAACAATTGTAATTTAAATGCAGAAAAAGTTGAAAAGATACCAGTAGTGTTTCATAATTTTTCAGGATATGATTCACATTTTATAATACAAGCATTGACTAATTATAAGAAAATAAGCTGTATTGCCAAGACTAGTGAGAAAATTATCTCTATAACATTGAATGATACACTAAGATTTATTGATTCTCTCAATTTCTTGAATTCATCTCTTGAGAATTGGCTGAGATCATTCAAATTTGATCTTCTATCAAAACATTTCTCCTCAAATAAAGCAGACCTATTGAAAACAAAACATTTTACCCATACGAATATATGAATAGTTTTGAGCGATTCCAAAAATGAATTACCTACTATTGATAATTCTACAGTAGACTACCAACAGTCAAATCACTGAAACAGAATATCAGCATGCCAGAACATTTGAAGCATTTCACATAAAAAATCTTGCTGAATACCATGACCTTTACTTAAAAACAGACATTCTTCTATTAGCAGACATTTTCAGAATTTTCGAACAAGTTTCATGCGTACCTATATCTAGACCCAGCTCACTTCTTCTCTCTTCCACATTATTCTTGGTTTGCTATGTAGAAATTACAGGAGTAGAGCTCGAACTCTGACTGATATTGATATGCACCTATTCTTTGAAAAGGAATAAGGGGGGATAAGTGTCGTTCCTAAGAGATATGCAAAAGCAAACATAGATATATGAGTAATTTCACATAAATGAGCCAGAAACATACATATCTATTGGATTGTAATATTTGTATGCCGTGGGTATGTCTGGAAATCTTCCACATTCAAAATTTGAATGGATGAGTGAAAGAGAAATAGAAGAATTTGATCCTCAAAAAATAACTGATTCAAGTTTAGGGTACATGTTGGAAGTGGACTTGGAATACCCCTCTCACCTTCAAAGCACACACAATTGTTTCCCTCTAGCCCCTTGAAAGAAACACCACCTACTGTAGATATGAGAAACTAATAACACATTCACAAACAAAGAAAAATATGTAATATATTCTGATAATCTAAAACTCTACTTAGAATTGGGTATGGTGTTGAAAAAGTACACAGAGGTATAAATTTGAACAAAGTAGATGATGAACCTTTCATTGATATGAATACACATTAAGGACAGTAGCAGATAATGAATTTGATCGAACCCTTTACAAGTTGATTAATAATAGTTGTTATGGCCGCACTCTCATGAATGTTAAAAACCATACAGACTTTGAAATTGTAATGGATGAAGTGAAACTAGACAGAATCATCTCCAAGCCAAGAGTAAAAAATTGGTTCCATATAATGAGAATGTTACTGGTGTGTGCTTGAATAAATTAAGTTGTATTGAACAAACCAATTTTTGTTGGTGCTGTATATTGGAACACAGCAAAATGTTATGTACGATTTCTATTACAATCAATCAAATATATCAAAGACAAATGTGAAGTTTTGATGTCTGATACTGATAGTTTTATGTATGTGATACAGACTGAAGATATTTATGAAGATATTAGAAATATAAACATTTATTTGACACATCAAACTTTCCTAAAATCACCAATGTTATAATGAGGAGAATAAAAAGTAATTGGTATTCAAAGATGGAATGGTGGCAGAATTATAACTGAATTTATAGGATTACAAGCAAAAATGTACTCATTTATATTCTCTAACTGTGAAGAAAGAAGGTGGCCAAGGTGTTCCAAAGAGTGCTCAAAGAAACCAATTACAATTCAAGTTGTACAAAATGTTTGTTTGAAGGTGTTGAGCATACAATAAAATCTGTACATATTGTATAAACTACATATTGTCACAACTGAAAACCAGGAGAAGGTTGCTCTAGGCCCTATGATGATAAAAGATTCATAAGAAATGATTGTATAAATACATTGGCTTGGGGACATAAAGATATTCAGAACAGTAAAAGGAGGTGTGATGATGAGCATGCTGCTACCAAAAGGGTGAGATCACTATCTACAGCTAGGTAGGTAGTAGGTAGGTAGGTAGGTAGGTAGGTTGGTAGGTAGGTTGGTTGGTAGGTAGGTAGGTGTGTATTTGTAAAAAAAATATTTAGAATTATCAATTATTCCTGTATTTCTTCAGTTATAATATTAAAACCTTGTAGAGGCTTAAAATAATTATTCTCTCTATTAATTTTTATGACAAATTTTCCACTTTGATGCTGTAATTAACTCTCCATTATAAGGTTTTATAATTATTGTAATCTTCTACATTACTTTCCTAATATTTCTACATTACTCAATGGTGTGTATTCATACACATTATCATAAAGAATTAGACAGTAGGCAGAGGTTTTATCAGGTATATTTTCATTAGTTTCAAATGTAAGTTTAACATCTAGTGCACCAGATTTCAACAATTCATTTTGACGACTGCAATCTATTACTATTAGTGCAGCCTTTTCAATGAATGTATTATATGATATTGAAGTAAGATTGTTACTGTTAGTATGTGGATAGTAAGCATGTAGGAAGCTACTAACATATGATAGAGCAAGTGTATGCTTCCCATTATATTGTCATAGGGGAAGTATTGTGCATTCAAATAGAGACGAACATTGTGTAGTTTACATAGATCAAAACATGACTTGTTTGCACTCAGTTTATTTTTCTTATCAGTTTGAAAGCCTAGAATAATAAATCTAGGCTTCTCCATTTGTGAAGCTGTTTTAACTGTCCATTGATGAGTGGTAGTTTGAGGAAGTGTTGGATACTCATGTATCTGCCATGATCTAAAAGGTAATTAATTGTTTATCTGTATGTGATACGTTCAACCAATCAGCCCATGTGGTCAGAACATGTATATAGGGTACTTTCCATTGTATCTTTGTAATATTAATTTTAACTGTAGCTCCATCAGTGGTAGTCACTGCATCTGCATCTGTTGAAGATCTTAATAGAATAATTTCCTGACAAACATTCAATATAACTTTCTTGTAGTCTTCCATTACACCCAACCACATCTCCAAAGGTATACAAAAACTGAATTTGTCAATTTTATTCATCCATCCAATTTCCATCCTGCATTCTCCACATTTTTGTATTGTGCTGTTTCACTTAGAAGATTTTTCATTGTAGTTGTAATACCAAGATTACGTGTACGATCAACTTCCACACCACCAAGTTCATATCTGATTTCATCAATAAATAATCGCTACTCTATTATTAATTAGTGAATAATTTTCAGTTTTAGT
Organism: Nilaparvata lugens; assembly: GCF_014356525.2. NCBI lineage: Eukaryota > Metazoa > Arthropoda > Insecta > Hemiptera > Delphacidae > Nilaparvata > Nilaparvata lugens. Next base: position 8,306 of record NW_024094366.1, read on the forward strand.
ATCATCTGCTTTCTTACCTCAACTTGTCCTTCAATAGAAGGAAACTTTTACTGGTAGTGTATAGACATTTTTTGATTCAAATTTATACGTATTTCATCATTGTGGTTGAATGTTTGAGATGCATAAGGAGTGTGTGTATGATATTCAAACTTTGTTATACTCTCATCAAAGTTTGGTTTTTCTGAGACATTGAATATTGTATCAATAGTATTCATATCTTTTGGATGAGACATTATAATATTTTTACTCTTATTTTTATTATATACAATAAATCCTAATCGTTGTAATAGTTTAATGTTTTTGGTGTGAGTTTATGTTGATTTATCATTGTATTATTGTTATTTCCACTACTTGAGAATATCACATTATTTTTATATAGTTGGCGATTTTCTTACATGTAAACGAACAGTATAGTTTCTCCTCGGAAATTGTCAATTCATTATTTTGATCTATTAGTTTTACACGAATGTGATCTATTCGGTTTGTATTGATTGGTAGGTACACTACAGTTTTTGGAGATACAATTATTTTGAAACCTGGTGGTACAGTTGTATAGAACTCATACAGTATGTGATCTTCACTACCTTTATCATAAGATCCTTTTGCAATATTACATTCTACTCTGATGCTATTCACATGCATAATGTGAACTGGTTTTGTAGATATGTGCCATTTATTAGCTTCTAGCTTCATGTGTTGGAATCCAAGAATTGGAGCAACACTATCTTTCATACTGATATCAATTTCTCTATCTGCATATAACTCACACTGTAGTGTATTATTATTAGCTTTGATTTTCAGTTGACCACTTGTAAGAGATAATTTATTTCATATATAATCTACTATATCATCCAATTCATATGACCCTACTGGTATTTCACTTGTTCTCCATTAGTCACTCAGGAAAT
>NW_024094367.1:0-9993 GCF_014356525.2 Nilaparvata lugens
CTGTAATATCATTGAAGGACGGTGATCTGTATAGTGCAAGGATGTTCCACTTTTTGTCTGCTGCATCCAACCGAATATGTAGGACATTTGCCTGGTTAATATGTAGCTCAACACATTGTACATTATACTATCTTTAACATAAACAACTACACCATCATTTTGTAATGGGTTGTTTATGGTGGAAAAACATCATATCCTCGAATGGACTGGAGTACAAATTCAGTCCTAATCCAGCATTCGGTTAGAATAATAACATCAAAAGAAAAATTAATGTCGCACAATTGATCATCAGCTCATCAAAATTTCTTCTGATACTCCTTATATGAGACAGAAGATGCTCAAATCACAAGAACTCAATGCTGCACAAAGTTGTTGACTGTTGTTGATCACTTCATCGTTTATTTCTTCAAAATAATCAAGATCCTCGAAGCTGAGCAAATTTGATAAGTTTGTGTTACTCATTATTAAACTCTCATTAATCCTTCCATGCTTCTTTCAACGCCTTCTGAAATACGTAACAATTTTTATTCCAGCGAGCTAATGATAAATTAAAATCTGTATATTGACCAAAGCTGAAAATCAAAGACGTCCACTTTCGCTGACTGTTTTATAATTCTGTTTTTTTAATAGATGATAGAAATCTTGAATATCTATTTTTAATTTGATGCTGTGAATTTATTTGATGATTTTGAGCTGGAAATCTATTTTTAATCTTTTTAAGCACTTCCATAATTTGTTCGATCAATTGATTGTTGCAATGCTTCACATAGCTGGGACACTTTAGATAGTTTACTTTGTGGTCTGAGGGTTTATCAGCTCTTTTGCAGTTAAAACATACTGGAGGTATATCGATTGAAGGGCAGGTTTTGATGTTGTGCCCTGTGATGGAGCAATGACCACAGATATCTTCTTCCTTTTTACAATGTTTTGTGATGTGCCATAGACTTGACATTTATAGCACCTTTGCACTGCATGATAATCATTAACTCTACATGATGTCATATCTATAAATATTTTTTTCTTATTAATTATTGCTTTCCTAATTTCGGGTTCACATTCTAACCCAATGCACGGAATCCTTGTTTTCGGCCCTAATTTGAATGATGGCTTGCAACCTTCTTCAAATTTTTGTTTTTCTATTCCTGAATTGACAAAATTTGCTATATATTTCTTCAGTACCTCTTTGTAGTGAGATCAGATGGAACATCATAAACAATTATCCTGGGTTTTATTTTGGGGCTCAGTTATCTTGATTTGATCATTATTCACAGCTTTATTCTTCAATAATTTCTTTTTGTCCTCTAGAGAATCCAGAACAATGAGTAAACTCCTCCTCTAACGGGTACTGTCTTTTTTATTCTAATGTTATCCTTTCTCGCGATGTTGTTTTCAGTGTTCCTTTTATTTTTTCACTGTCTTGTTTCTCATTACCGGTGGAATTTGAGGGTTTAATAAGACTACCTGTTCTTTTGGAAGGATTTCCTGACTTGATTATTGGACTGGGGATCGCTTGAAGTAGCTTTTTTCGGTAGTTGTATCATGTCTGCATAAGTAATAGGCCTGTCTTTATTTTTAATTTCCTGAACAGATTTGCTTATGTCCTGTAATGAGTCATGAATTTTCGGATGCCCTAAAGTATCACTTATTTGGCTAATAGTAACTGCTCTCGTTTCTACTTTCACGATTACCAATGCTAATTTTTGAACTAATTCTAAGAAATTATCATATTCGGCTCTGGAAACCTTGTTTTTTTTTAAATTCTGACGAAGCCCATTCCTTGAATTCCGAAGAGATACTCTTCATGTTCATTATGTCTGAGTTGAATTCACTCAGCAATAATTGTTCAACAGTTTCCATTTTACCTGGTTGTTCGCGTACTTTGAGTCCTTGGTTCCCTGGAAAGTTATCCTCTTCTTCCTCCTCCTCGAATTGCGGGATCAGTCCATCCGGTGGTTTGGTTGGTGACCTCATCTATCCGACGACGATGACGTATGAAGATAGCTGCTGTATGGTTATGTTCCAGTGACCCACTTATTGATGAACGATGATGTTTTGAAAACTATCACTACGGTGAAACTAAACTACTAAGATGTTTACTCTACGAGCGCTACTGTAAGACTAAAACATAATATTATAGAGATAGAGTTAGTACCTTTAAATTTTCTTCTTCTCAGCCTTTTCCCACTCAGGTGGGGTCGGCGTTACTGTTCAGTTGATTCCAGGAGTCTCAGCCGTGGGCTTCGTTTGGTGTTAGTCCCTTCTCTACAAGATCTTGAGCGATACATTTCTCCCATTTTTTCCCAGGTCTTCCCCTATCCCTTGTGCCTTCGACATCTAAGTGGTCGATCTTTATTCCCACATAATCGACCTGAATATTTCTTATAAATTATAAACTACTATTTTCCAAAAAATATGTCGAAACAAGTCAAAATAAATATTTGAAGAGTACTCTGATATAGGTTACTAAGGTATTTGAAGGATATTTATTTTCTATATTATTGAACAATCAGTAGCCCCAATAGAATACTACATCAGGCATGACATTATTATCCATAATGCTTTTTTGATCCTAAAATTAAAATTTCTAAAATAGCCTCTTTATCGAGCAATTTCTGTTAATATGTTAAGATGTTTATATGTTTATATATCTGTATATATGTGACCGGATCTCGAAACGGGAACGATTCTCACGAAATTTGAAACATAGTAGGTTTATGATATGAAAATCGATTGCACTAGGTCTCATCCCTGGAAAACTCGCTGAACGACATTAAAAGGATAATTCATCCTTGGAAAAAAAAGCTGAGACTTACTTCGTCTGTGGATAATAAAAAAGTGCGGATCTCGAAAACGGCTCTAACGATTTTCACGAAATTTGGAGCATTGTAGTTTATGATATGAAAACTCGATTGCACTAGGTCTCATCACTGGAAAACTCGCTAAAGGACATAAAAAGGATAATAATTCATGCTTAGAAAAACAGCCGAGATTTTCGTTCTGTGGATAATAAAAGTGAGTGAACGAGTGCGTCTGTGGAAAATCAAAATATCTCATCCCCGAAATTCATAAGCTGACGTATAGCCAGCAGTAAAATATGCACGTTCATTTCAAAGAATGTGTTCTGTCTATCAATAATGAAATAACGAGCGAAGCTCGGTGCCCGATATTATTTAAACTTGAATTTTAAAAACACTTTGAAGTGAAAATGCACTTACTTTTGTAGTGACGATCGTTTCGACCTGTTGTTGGTCATCAACAGTCTGTTTTTAAAATTCAAGTTTAATTCTAACAGTGAAAAAATATGGATATATTGGTTTACAGAGTAATCACGCCGATATTATTTTTCAAGATGAGCGACATGAGTGTTTATCATCTGACTTATAGAAGTTGAATCTCATTTGAGATGGCACTATTTCAAATTGTAATGTTTTGTAAACTGTTTCAAGAATAAAAATAAATGAAATTCATTCTAGGTGGATAAAATCTCTCCAGCAGAAGTGACTCTGGATCACGTGAATCACGATCTGCCGTCATCGGCTCGGCAGGGCACTGTCAAGAAGGATTCTGCGCATCACACTCTCCCGACTTCGGCAGCTCCTGTCCCCACTGACAAACCAGAAGGTTAGAAACCCCTATAGTGAGTTCCACTTTCTAGCGTAGAGAAACTTTATAAGGACAGTAAAAAATTGGACGTTCAAGAATTGATGAGTGTGTGTATAACTGCTATAGTGAGGTCCACGTTATAATGACAGAATTTGATTGATTAACATGGGTGTTGCTATGAGTGATTTTTACAAATTATTGTCTGGTATATAATAGTATATCACGCTACAAGCACAGAAAGTTAGTGTTTATGGTATGAGGATAGTTTCCCGGGCGAGGCTTGCCGAGAGAACACCTTTCTGAGAGAGTCGCGTATATTTTTCGCCACACTACAGGTATAGCTGACGCCAAAAAGTTAGGCGGTTTCGTGGGTCTCTTGTGCATCCCAACAGCTGATGTTGTCAAGTAGAGTTGTCATCTAGCTTGGCTTAGGTGATGATTTTTAAATCAAAAGAGACAATAAATAGATGCATTGCATCAGCTGTTACACCATGTCAACGTTAGTAGACAGAAGGTTGATCACTCACTGGTCTAAGATTCGGAGTGGTGGGGGGAATGCCAGCGTGACGTCACATGTAGTAAAAAAGTGAAGTCACCACACTGAGCATACAGTTTATTCACTGTATCTTCAAATACATCGTCGTTTATCCCCTCAAGATTAACCTAGAACTTAAAATTCTCCATACTTATAGCGAATTAATCACCGATTCTAATGATGTTGTTTAATATTTCAAGTTCATCAACTTGTATGAATAAAATGAAGTGGAAAGTTTTTCAAGAATCTAAACACGTGACACGAAAAAGTTAATAAGCTGGAAAAGCGTTAGTAGACAACGTTATACTATTATAATTTCAGATTAATCCATAAAAAATCTTGATGAACCAATGCATTGCAATAAAACAATAAACCGATCCCGATAAATCCAATGAATTTCATTCATATAAATGCACTGAACACATGCTGGTATCGAGCACATGTTCTACGAGAATCAAAATATCTCATCCCCGAAATTCACAAGCTGATGTATAGCCAAACTACAAACAAATATAAACACGACCTAGAAGATGAAGAAACCTTAAGGGAAGGTTAGGAGGTGGTTTTTTGCTTTTATATTGCAAAATGCTTGTATTATTCAAATGTTTTGATAATTATTGTAAAGCAGAAACAGAAAGCTTGCATGTCAGAAAATGTTTGTGTTATATAATTTGACTATAGGCACCGTATGATTTTCAAGAATGCGATATTCTGCCTACTCTGTACTACAGCCTACGTCACGGCTGCAGTTCCCCCACTCCATTTGCATTTCAACTAAAATACTATAGATGAGTGACCAACCTTCTGCCTACTAACTTTGACACCATGTGACCCACGAAGCCCCCTAACTTTTTGGCATCAGCTATATAAGAATAATAAATCGAATAAGAATGTTTTATGAGGTGGGGGGGGGAACTTTGATGTCTCATACCTCAAGAACCAGACGTCGTAGGGTACACTCAAAGTGGGTGAAAATTTCCGATCTCACCCTCCTGAACACAATGCACCATATGGCACAGTTGTCCCAACACATCATCAAAAAGCGGCCGGGAAGGGTACTCTTTCCAGCCTTAGCCGGAAAGAAGCATGTTCTGACGTCAGACGAGAGTCGTCTGCAAACAATGTCTTTCAGATCTACGTAGGGACTGGAAAAGAGCTGCTTTCTGTGCAGTGTGGCGAAAATATAATTTCAAATGGAAACGAATAAATGATAGAATAATATTTTCAACTTTGATTAAACAACAAGTTGGAGAAAGTATCTCAATATATACATATCTGGGAAGTGACATTAGTACGAGGATGAATTAAATATTGAGAAGAAAATAGGAAAGCTCCAAATATTATGTGGAAATATCAGCAGGACTTTGCGTAAAAAAGCTAGAACAGACACAATAATTATGAAATTTTTTAAGGTAATGGCCGCTCCAGTCGTCCTCTACGGTAGTGAATCATGGGCTACTACGAAGCCACTTGAAAGTAGAGTGCAGGCAGCCGAGATGAGATTTCTCCGAAGAACCAAGGGGTGTGACAGAAAGATCATTTCAGGAATAAAGATATTAGGAAAGAATGAATATCTGCAGCGTGAATGAAAGAGTTAAGGAGAATCGGCATCAATGGAGGGAGCATGTTCAAAGAATGTTAGCTGAGAAAATACCACTTAAAGTCTATATTATCAGCCAGTAGGCAAAATAGATGTTGGGAAGAATTTAATATCTGCAGCGTGAATGAAAGAGTTGAGGAGAATCGGCATCAATGGAGGGAGCATGTTCAAAGAAGTTAGCTGAGAAAATACCACTTAAAGTCTATATTATCAGCCAGTAGGCAAAATAGATGTTGGGAAAGAATTTAATATCTGCAGCGTGAATGAAAGAGTTGAGGAGTTTCGGCATCAATGGAGGGAGCATGTTCAAAGAATGTTAGCTGAGAAAATACCACTTAAAGTCTATATTATCAGCCAGTAGGCAAAATAGATGTTGGGAAAGAATTAATATCTGCAGCGTGAATGAAAGAGTTGAGGAGAATCGGCATCAATGGAGGGAGCATGTTCAAAGAATGTTAGCTGAGAAAATACCACTTAAAGTCTATATTATCAGCCAGTAGGCAAAATAGATGTTGGGAAAGAATTTAATATCTGCAGCGTGAATGAAAGAGTTGAGGAGAATCGGCATCAATGGAGGGAGCATGTTCAAAGAATGTAGCTGAGAAAATACCACTTAAAGTCTATATTATCAGCCAGTAGGCAAAATAGATGTTGGCAGACCACGCAAGCGGTGGCAATAATAAGATTTTTATGTTTATTTCAATAATTGGCTAGAGGTGAGTCGGAACAGGTTATAGCCTAATCCTTGTTTGTAAGAAGAAGACATTTATTTAAATTTTGTTGGATCTGAAATAGATTGATTTATTATTACTCATACAATCGCAAATCATAATATACAATTGTTATATGACTGGGAAAGGGTAACAGACTCAGCTCAAAACCGCTCTTCTCTCAATTTTTATAAACATAGACTTCATTTTATAAATTTTAGGTAGACTTAAATCGGATATAATCACTGTATAGTGAGCTCCACTATAAAATGTCAGTATTTGATGAACATTGGTGTTGCTATCATTGTCTATCATTCGACAAAGCGGATAACGCTTTCCTTTTCTAGCTCTGCAACGTTGCCAGATCGTTTTAGACAATTTAGAAGTATAAATTAACAAAATATTTAATCTAAAGTACAAAAAATTATTACTATATGATTGAAAAATGTATTTCCTTGACGAATGAAATATAATTTATTGATCATTTTTAACAAGAACGAACAGTTAGGGCCGGTTGCACAAAAGCCTGTCAAGTTTTAATCATGATTACATATTTTGTAAACCTTTTATTGTCTGATGATTCTGACATGGTCCATGTATTCTGGAAATATTTATGACCAATAAAAAAAATACGAGAAACAATCAGAGAAGGCTCTTTTGAAAATGAAGCTTCTCTGATTGGTTCTTGTCAGATTTAATCGTGATTGAAATTTAACAAGCTTTTGTGCAACTGGCACTCACTTTTAATCACATCTGATGTGCCGGTATCAGCTATCATCTATAGAAGGCAGTGACAAGACAAAGAATCTGCAACGCTGTTCTCCCATCTTTGTACACTGTCATTATAACGTGGACCTCACAAAATATTTCAAATTTATATTTATTTTACAGTTTCGAGTGCTAAGTAAAAGAAATTTTGTTATCAATTCAGATCTTAATCTTTCTAAATTCAAAATTAATAATTGTTTCAAGTGTTGGTGAGAAAATTAGACAAAAATTTATTAAGTGAAGGAAACATAACCTTTTTTCTGGACTATTTTAATGAATCAAAATTCGGGGGAGGAACAGTTTTGGGCTGTGCCTGTTGATCCTCCCAAATTATTTTAAATAATAATTTTGTATCATTGAATCATAAAATAATAATATAATAATAATAATAATATATAATAATAATAATAATAATAGAAGGCAGTGGCAAGGCAGAATTTGCAACGCTGTTCTCCACTGCCATTATAACGTGGACCTCACTATATATGAATTATCTTGTTCATGTTTTTGTAATGTTGGTTTTCTCATGGCAAAGAAATGAATATGATTTTTTTCATGATGAGTGAATGAATATTATTTGATTTTTAATTGTTTTATGAATGTTCAGCTGTAGCTTTAGCTGCGGCAGCAAAAGCTCAGAGCCTTGACAACCTGAACTACCATCGCCGCATGGAACAGCTGACTGCCGAAATATCGCTGAGAGAGACAACTTTCGAAAGCAGCTCTTCCCATGTCAACGATAGTCCCAGTGGTGCTATACTGTCTCTCACTATGGGTTCGTAACTTCTTCCAATCATCCTAATCATAGAAAAAAATATACAAGAAGATAGAATAAGATTATTTATACAAGACTGAAAATTTTGTGAATTGAAGAACTACAATACTTAACCTATTTCGGACTATGTGTCATCTAAATTAGATTAGATTAAAATTTCTTTATTTTTGTATTTTACAATATTTACTGGCTTATACACTAATTTACATTAAATGACGGTAATATTAATTTTATTCTACGATTTTTACAAAGTATGGATAATTAATCAATGAGAATAAAGATTAAATGCAATTAGAATAACGATAATATGAAATTGTAATGTAACTTCATAAATCGGCGGTGTTTCAACAAATAATTATTGTCGATTCTTATAAAATAATATCCTTCCCATCAATAATAAATTGGGGAGAGGAATAGCACAAGGTTACCTCATTATTCCTCTCCCTAACATTTTGATAATGTACTTTTTTATAAATGAATAAAGAATAATATTATTCAATAATAAATAATATCCCATAGGACGTTTATGTTGCAAATTTCACTGTTAACTCAAGCTGGTAGCTCTAGTGCCAGTTGCACAAAAGCCACTTGAATATTGATCGTGATTTATTCCACAAGAACCAACCAGAGAATCCTTCTTATCAGAAAAGCATTCTCTGATAGGCTCTCGTGGAATTAATCACGATTAAAATCCAACCGGATTTTTGGTGAAGCTATGTAACGCTGGTATAGTCTCTCATACTGTTTGTTTCTTACACTCTCACCCCAACAAATCAGTAATTAAATTGACAGTGGTCGACAGTAATCGGCTTGAGTTGACAGAAGATATAGTCTTGAAATTTGAAACATAAACGACCTATATCATGGGATATCTTCTTCTGCTATCTTTTCTATGTGTTCAAATCTAAATTCAAATTCAACGTGAATATTTTTATTCAATCACCTCAAAACTTTCCTACCTTGGGCTATCTCTCCTGGCAAATAAAACCACCCTCGCTCACAGTAATTGGAGAATTACCTTTAAAATTCGAAAACCTTCATTTCACGAGTCACAAGTCTGATACCTTAAAATTAATTTAATAGACTTAAACTATGTTTTATTAACAACTTAATTTAAACAATTCAACGAGCTTCAACAGATCGAACCAAAACTGACAGAATATAACTATAGTCCATACAAAATTACTTTTGATTTAGAGGAATATGCAGTGCAGGGAAATGGAGGGAGATCATCCAATTACAGTGATGAATTAATTGTCATAAGGTAGAAGCGCATTTGTCAATTTGTCGATTAGTCTCAGTCAACACAGTGCTTTTAGAGAGGAAAGTTCGTATGTGTAACATGAGCACTTGAACAGTCACTATACTCTGTACAGAATTACTTCGGACTTGGGATGGACATGCGCAGCAGAGTAAGCATACAGCGGGAGGGATACAGAGGCGCGATGTTGCCGTTTTGAAGCGGCCAGCGATCTCCAACTTCTAGTGACTGCTCATGTGCTCATGCTACACATGCGAAGTTTCCTGTCTGAAAGCAGTCAGACGACTGACAAATTGGCAACCGCGTTTCTACTCTCTATAGACTCTATTGATAACTGTAATTGGCTGATCTCCCTACATTTCTCTGCGCTGCATATTCCTCCAAGTCTGAAGTTAATTTGTACGGGCTATAGAAATTAGAGAATGCTGGCCGGTTTAGAACGGCAATATCGCCGCCGCTGTATCCCCACTGTGCATGTGGGGATTGTGGGGATTGTGGGGACTGTGCATGTGTGGGTGACCTTGAGAGGTTGTGAATGAAAGTCATACATAATTTCGCTCCTGGGTTTTGGAAGATTTTGTGTTATAATAGTCACGGATAAGTACAAATTTTGTGTTTATTTCATTATTAATTGTTTCTTGATCACATTTTATCATTTTGTTTTAGATTTTAATTCTTAATTCTATTTTAATAAGCCAAACACCGTTTAGAGGTTAGTTTGAGGTTAGGTTTTCGAGATTT
>NW_024094368.1:0-9843 GCF_014356525.2 Nilaparvata lugens
CCAGCCACCAGAAAATCATCTCCAGATCAGTTTCAATTCAAATCAAGTTCAGTACAGTTGTCTGTTGAAGTAGTCGTAATGAATATGAACATTTTGATACAGAAAGGTTCATTCTTGAGTTGAAAGCAACAAGCTGTATGGAACATGTCTTCAAAATTATATGCAGACCGGATGTGAAGAAAAATTCTTGGAGGGAGCTGGAAATATTTAATTGAAAAATATAACCTCACAGAAAATTAACAAAATGAATTTGGTAAGTTATATAACCACTTTTCTTGAGCATTATTCATTATATTATTCAACATCTGCCAATAGTCCTGCTTCTTTCACGTCCATTCTTCAAGTGATCATGAGTTAACTAGTGAACTGGAGTGATGAGTCAATCGGTGGCTGCGTGGTGGTGGCTGTAGTGTGCAATGCTATCAAATTTTGATGGTGGCGCTTCCACGGAAGCTTCCGTGGAAGCGCTTCCATGGTGGCCTTAACTACACCGGTGGTTAGTATACAACGGGCCTTAACTACAGAGTACAGCAGTAGTTTACAGAATAGTATAATACAGCATAGTAGTAGCAGCATTATAGTAGTTTTCTCTGTTTTAACTTATTGCATCTGTTAGGCTAATTATGTTTTACAATTTACCGTATATAGTCTACACATATACCGTTAGTGATTTTTCCTATGAGAATGCATAGGACTAGTTTATGTTTCCCCTTCTGACGCGTTGATAAGCTTAGGCCCGGTTGCACAACAGCCGGTTAAATTTTAATCGTGATTCAAATCAAATCAAATTTATTTATTTACCAATTCACTAGAAATTTACAAAATAACACTTATCAACTAATATACATTGGTGTGGCTGGAAAAAGAAGCCTTGAGCTCCAGCCACGAGTTCGAAAATATTCTTTAAATTATTTGTACATTTGCCGTGATAATATTCTAAAATACAAACTAAAGATAGTAAACCAAAACCAAAAATATGTATAAATAAAACAAAAATCAATTCTTGAATCAAAAATCAACAAGCCCAATAATAGGTAATATAGAAATTATAATAATAATAATAATAATAAAAAAAAATCTTTTTTCAGGTAATCAAAAAAAAAAACCAAGTTTAAACTGAGCGTGTTAAAAACAAGTCATAATTATAGTAATTTAGTTTTCGATTTTAAAAAGTAATTCTCTTTTACCAGGATCTTATTTTATTTAATTTATTACTTGTAATTTTATCCCTAATGAAATGTATTTAATGTTAGAATATGACTTTTTAACCACGACTTGACCACTGAGAGACCGCGATTTGCACAGTTGAATGTTTCATCCCAAGTGAGCCAGAAAAGATTAAAGCAGTGTCATCGGCAAAAGATAGAGCAATACCATTCGGAATGCGTAGTTTCAATAAATCATTCACATAAATCAAAACATAAGAGGCGATAGCACAGTGCCTTGTGGCAGACCATAATCTTTAATAATCTGGATATCAGTTTCCAAAATTTGGGTTCGATCCTTCAAATAGCTTGCGAATAGTTTTTTTGCTATCCCCCTTATTCACTATTTTCCAACTTGTTTAATAAGATAGAATGTGGTATTGTATCGAACGCTTCGCTAAGTCACAGAATACAGCAAGTGTTTTTTTATTACTATTGAAATTTTTGTCGATTATACTCTTGTCAAATGTAATACAGCATCCTTGGTAGATTTACCTTTTTGGAATCCATACTGGTTGCCCTCAATAAATTTATTTTTTTCAAGAAAATTCAACAGTCTTGCTTTTATAATTTTTTCCATGATTTTAGATTTTGGATTTTCCGTGATTAAATCCACGAGAACCAATCAGAGAAGGCGCTTTGAAAAGACGGCTTCTCTGATTAGTTCTCGTGGAATTAATCACGGTTAAAATTTAACCGGCTGTTGTCAACCTGCACTTATAGTGATAAAGTAGATCCAGTAGAAGATAATGCTTTGTGTGCAACAATGCGATTCGCATGACGGCGACGGAAGCGGGAGAATTTTTAAGCTGAGGTGTAAAAAACTATGGCTGAAAAAATTCCATGGCTGAGGCTAATAAATAGTTGGAATCATCACCGTTGTTCTCATGCGAATCGCAGTATGTGAGAACAAAGCTTATCCTACACTATTAAACGAGCAACTTCGGTTTATATGTTTAGATGTTTATATGTTTGTATTTCACCGGATCTTGAAAACGGCTCTAACGATTCTCACGAAATTCAGAACATAGTAGGTTTATAATACAAAGATTCGATTGCACTAGGTCTCATCCCTGGGAAAACTCCCTGAAGGACATTAAAAGGATAATTATTATTCATCCTTGAAAAAAAACATCTGATAATAATTATTTAGTCGTCTGTTGGTGATGGAAGTGAGTGAGCGAGTTCATGTGCGTGGGACTGTGTCAAAATTATGACTCAGCTGTTGAACTTTTGTAATCATTCAATCAGGTACTTAGTGCCGGTTGCAAAAAAGCCGGGTTATTTTCAATCCTGATTAATTCCAGTAGATCCATCTTTTTGAAATGGTCTTCTCTGATTTGGTTCACGTGAAGTTAATCAGGATTAAAAGTTAACCGGCTTTTGTGCAACTGGGCCTTTGTGAGGGAAATTTTTGTATCCCTCTGGGAATTAATCTAAATTTACTGTGATTAGATAGAACATTTCTGTATGAATGTTATCAATGTTATTATAATGTTTTCTTTCGTAATAATTTTTTATGCTTTTGTACTCCAGAGCAAAGCTCGGTCCCCGATATTAAGTTACAAATTGAGATCTGTCTGAGATCTGAAATAGTATTTGGATAGTACAAAGCTTATAAGTTACAAATTGAGATCTGTCTGAGATCTGAAATAATATTTGGATAGTACAAAGCTTATAAGTTACAAATTGAGATCTGTCTGAGATCTGAAATAATATTTGGATAATACAAAGCTTATAAGTTACAAATTGAGATCTGTCTGAGATCTGAAATATATTGGATAGTACAAAGCTTATAAGTTACAAATTAAGTCTGAGATCTGAAATAATTTTTGGATAATACAAAGCTTATAAGTTACAAATTGAGATCTGTCTGAGATCTGAAATAATATTTGGATAATACAAAGCTTATAAGTTACAAATTGAGATCTGTCTGAGATCTGAAATAATATTTGGATAGTACAAAGCTTATAAGGTACAATTTAAGATCTGTCTGAGATCTGAAATAATATAGCCTATGGATGTTATCAGTGTTGGTGTTGCTGATATGGAGTTGCCGTGTCGAGGATATTTTTATAAATAAGGTACAGTTATGTTATTTTAGAAATTCATTGTCTTGAATATAACTGTTTACTACAATCATTCTCAAGGTGAAACAAAAACGATATTGTCAGTTCATAGTGCAATCATTTTTTTAAACAGCACCAGGCATAGGCAGCATGATATGACGTTTGAAAACAGAATCATCATCCACCTTTTACATTGCATTCGTATTGTTTCCGGGTTTTTTCGACATTGGAGAGCAACCAACACTGCTGTTAACTGTTTTTGATTTGTGGAAAATTTTAGAGGAAAACGAAGTAACGGTACGGCATTTCTAGCAGAACGGAATCCTGCCAGGAAATACTGTAAACTGATGCGGTATACTATAACTAGTAAACAATATAGTATATACTATACTATTCTAGAAGCGCCTATGATTGTTCGAATTGGTTTCCTTCCTTTTCAGATCGTCGGTCATCACTTTTCCAATAGCTCTATTACTAGATCCAACGGAGCGTACAATTCTGGCACCGTTTACAGTAATTATAAACCTGTGGTACTGTCTTTTTTATACCTAACTAGCCATCAGGCTCGCTTCGCTCGCCATATCCGTCTAGCAAGGGGGCTCCGCCCCCTGGACCCCCGACTGGATCGTCCAAGAATGAGATCAGCAGGCTCGCTTCGCTTGCCTGCATTTTTCATTTGGGCATTTCTATCATAATGTTAGGACAATCCAGTCGGGGGTCCAGACTAAACGGCTGGCTAAACGGATATGGCGAGCGAAGCGAGCCTTACTGCTAGTAATATAACATTCCCAGGATTGAAGTAGCAGTGTCCAATCAATTTTTCCGCGATAAATGCATTTAAATCTTCAACTTGGTGCCAACCTAACAAAGTCAACTCAACTTAATGCCAACCTGACAAAATTATTAATTTAGTTGCCAGTTAACAACTGTTTCGAAGAGGTACTCTATCTAGATTATAGTTCTATAGTAACATATGATATGGGAATTTCAATTATAATTAAGAGATTGGGAGAAGAAGAATATACATGCTAAAAGACGAACTTAAAACCCTTGAAAACAACCCTTAGAGTTAAAATATTGCCAAAGATTTCTTAGTGCGCCTCTAAAGGGCCAACTAACATACCTACCAATTTGAACGTTTTTGGTCCAGTAGATTTTTAGTTATGCGAGTGAGTGAGTGAGTGAGTGAGTGAGTGAGTGAGTGAGTCAGTCAGTCAGTCAGTGAGTGAGTGCCATTTCGCTTTTATATATATAGATACTGGGCTTGTACACTTTGCAGAAGTATTTTGCTGTTGAGAGCGAGAGGAGATCCTTGTTCGAAAAACGTTAAATACAATCGAAATGTACGGTATTTTTTTCGCAATTTTTGCGTAGGTAAATAAATTTTTCCAATGGTCTTCTTTTTTGAATGTTCTATTTTGAGTATTTTTTCATCCTCAAGCTCTTTTACTTATTGGCTGCTTTGAATATTTCTCTTCTAATTCTTCTTTATTTAAGGCTGTGCAAAGGCTAAAAATAAACGTTCTACTCGTGATATTTTCAAAGTTTTTCGATTTGTATATCATCAAGCTATATCAAAATGAAAAAGTTTTATCAGGAAAATATTTTTTTCTGATCATTACTTTTTGAGATATGAGCGCCTAAAGTTTAAATTTTTGGGACAGAACATTCCAAATTCGGTAAAAGATAAATCCATGAGATTTAGAGGATAGATTGTTCATGGTATTGTTGATCTAGTAAAACAAAAATTTTCTGAAAATATAATTTTTTAAGATAGTTATTCAATTTACTAAAAATAACCAAAAATAACTCAATTAAAACTTATTTTCGGTTATTTTTAGTAAATTGGATATCTTTTTCAAACATTTTTATTTTTAGATTTTTTTTGTTCTACTAGATCAACCTAGATCAACCTAGATCTACCTTGAAGAATCCATCCTCTAAATCTCAATGATTTATCTCTTACGGAATTTGAAATGTTCTGTCCCAAAATTCAAACTTCAGGCGCTCATATCTCAAAAAGTAATGATCGGAAAAAAATGTTTTCCTGAAAAAACGTTTTCATTTTGATAGCTTTATGATATAAAAAAATCGAAAACTTTGAAAAATATCACGAGTAGAAAGTTTATTTTCAGCCTTTGCACAGCCTTAAATATAATCGAAATGTACGGTAATTTTTCGCAATGTTTGCGTAGGTAAATACATTTTTCCAATGACCTTCTTTTTTAAATGTTCTATTTTGAGTAATTTTTTATTCTCAAGTTCTTTTACTGATTGGCTGCTTTGCGTATTTCTCTTCTAGCTCTTCTTTATCTAATGGCATGCGGTACCTTTATAACATATTTTCGTGTAGATTTTAATAGGTCGAATTTGTTAATTATTGAATTATAATATGCTTACAACAATCATTAGATATCATAACAGAATATACAGTAGAAGACATATGGTAATCATAAAGTTGGTGACACATTTATTTATTTAGCCTATGGCAGTTTTGTCAAAACTAAGAAAATATCACACTATAAGTGCGCGTCTAGGGTTGAAATGTACTGTATTGCCTGGGGACTGGCTACAGTAAAGTCGTTAGACTCACCCAGGTAGGCACGTCTCTCACATTCAAATATGATGTGGTGCACTGTCTGCTCCATCGCCCCACAGTCACAGTGTGCAAGTCCCCATTTGAAAAATGATGCATTGCATCTCCCATGTTCAGACCGAGTTCTGTTAAGTGCCACCCAGATGCGCCGGGGAAGTTCAAAACCAGGAGGACCAGTGCCTGAGAAATATTTAAATTTTAAATATTTTGGCGACACAATAATTATTCGACAATTCACTGCATGAAGAGATCCTAATAAGAGGGGATCGAAGTAATATTATCTTCTTTTTTTAGTCGGCAGAAAACTGATTTGTTTTCAAACGTTTTTCAAATATATCCCTTCTACTACCAACGTTTTTCACATACACGAAATACCAAGTGGGGTAACTGGGTTACCCCAACAAGATTTCTGTTTTTTATAATTATTTTTCTTCCATCAATTCATCAATCAAATGCATTACAAAATCTATTAAGATAATTAAAAATATGTTTCTTCTGTTGATAAATAGGTTTTCAATTAAAAACTGACAGGCCAACAAAATTGAGCATTCTCTTATACTGTAGTAGGGGAAATGTTGTCAAATAATTAAATTATGGTTACAGCGAAGCAATTTTTTCTAATTTAGATTTAAAGTGATCATTATGAATCAGGTTTGGCAGTAGAATAAAAATTGAACATTAAATTTATATCTTATGTATTCTGATAATGGATGAGATATACCAAAAATTGCATGACATGAATACCAAGGGGTAATAGAGATACCCAAGGATATATCTGCTAATAATTCCAAATAAGAGGAATGAAATGATCTAAGAGATAAATAACTAAAGTGATATGTTTTTAACAAGTACTCAACGTTTCAATGAAATACATCAACATTGTCTACAAAAAAATAGACAAAATATGGGTTGGGGTAATCCAATTACCCCGCTTGGTAGTAGAAGGGATATTTATTGAATAATAAGGTAGTAAGATCGAGTGGGGAGGAAGTACATTTTTGAAAGTTCTAAATAATAATATGAACTATATCATCACAGTTAAGAAAATTAAATTGCATATTTATGCAATCTCACAAGAAAAAATGAAAAAGAAAATGTCACCGGTAACCACAAGACTGATAAGATGAATTTGGACGTCAACATTCAACAATATTGACTCAGTTACAGATTCACTGTTTTAGATTAAAGTTGCGTGTTTGATGCTATCTTCTCCTCTCCTTCATCATCTTGGAGTTACAGGTTTAGTGTGTTAAATAAAGTGAGATGCTACACAAAAAAGATTATTGTGAGAAATATTATTCATTACCTACTTTAAATATTAACTGTGTTTGATTGAATTCCAACTAAATTTATTTATGTTATTAGTGTAGTGCTCTATCGGTGATAATTCTGGAAAAATATGTATTTCTTACTCCAATCCAGCATTTTATTTATTATTTTGTGTAAGTTTTGTTATTTATTCTATCCTGTACAGCAATGATAATCTTTTTTATTGTATATAACTGTTACTAGTACTAGGACTAACGATCAGTTTTTTCTATCCTAAATTAATACTTCAAGTCATTTTAAAAGAACAATCTTGTAATAGCTTCTCCTTGTTTTGAATTAGCTCATTCATAATCACTGCACTTGATCGATATATTATTTTTTTCCACTTTCACTAAGCACTCCTGGAGGTTCACACCAGATCTGTTGGCTTCTTCCTTTTCAATCTCTTCGTCAATGTTTAGTTGTCCAAAAGCAGGATTGCCTCAACATTTTGGTGGACAATGATAATGATAAGAAAAAACACAACTAATAGGATAATGCCAAAAAATCCTGTTCTCAATTATTCTACAATTATTATAATACAGTATACACAATATAATCTATATTAAATGTATACTACATGAGGATAAAAATAAATAAATTAATTAGTCCTTTCTTGTGTGAAAATAAAAAAATGATCATCCTGATTATTCTTATCAGTGATTGTAACTAATGTACGGTCATAAGCTTATATTTGAGTAGGCCTGTGCTATGTTGAGTTTTCTATTCTGTGATATATAGTAGGTAGTGGTAAAGAAGGTTTAATTTTCTAGAACCTCCAGAATAATTTCAAAAAAAAAAAAAAAAAAAAACAGTTACAAAATTGATATTATCATCTTATCATTGAGTATTATCACTCTTCGGATGTAGTCATCAACATTACATTAAAAATAGGAAGAAAAATAAAAATCTCAGTGCCTTTATGAATTATTTAATCACAACATGTTTCGGACATTGATGCCATTTTCAAGTTTCTAATGTAATGCCATTCATTACATTAATTTTATTACTTCATGTCATTAGATCATTTTGAGATATCATGTAAGAAGTCTTTTTTCTTTAGGGCTACTTTTAGTATAAAAAAAAATATAAATCTGAGTACCCTTATAAATTATTTCGGTCACGACATGTTTCGGCTACTAATGCCATTTTCAAGTGATTTTATTATTATGTTGTGACGAAATAATTTAAAAGGGTAGTCAATTTATATTTTTATTTCATGTAAGAAGTGTTTATGGGAATATCAGGGTTCAACTGTAATTGAATCAACTTATAAAATCATTTATTTAATACTAGCAGGTACCCGTGCTTCGCAAGTGTCTATTTTTAAAACTTGCGGAATGAAAATCCAGAAGAATTGAAAATAGGCCTATAAGAATCCTCGGTTGATTAAGAATTTATAAGCAGCATTTCAGTAAATCAGTCCAGTAGTTCAGACGTGATGATGCGTCAAACATAATTCCCCTATCCTCTACACGTGTGTATACGTGTTTTAAGCCAGTCCTTTCCACTATTATAGAATAGAAGATGATAGATAGATGGATTATCATCCATTTATCTATATCTTCTATCCTATAACAAAGGAAATGAATGAGAATAAATTTTGAAAGGTTTGAGATATCGATGTGCGTTTTCACCATATCTTTTCTCTGGAAATCCTGTATAGGAATCATGTATCATATGACCACCTTCAATTAAAACATAATTGAATGCGTCAAACATAATTTTCCTATATACTTTACACCTGTATACGTATATATCCAGTTCTTTAATATAATAAAAAATTTTAATTCCGACCAATGATTTGGTGATTTTTTATGAAATCGTATGTACTATAATGAAGTTTGAACATAATTCTGAAAAATCTAGAAGGAAAAATGAAATTTGGGTTTCCAGGTGCACGAGATTGATATTTTAGAATCTATGTTCAAAATTAGGAGATCAATCATTCCCGTTTTTCCGGTATGCAATCCACAAGTTGACATGTTTTGATGCGAAACAACGAACAAACGAACACACGAACAAACACAACCTACTATCTCTTATCGATTATATAGAAAATCACTTCACTTTTATATATGGTATAACTTACCGTACTTATTTCTACATTTTAAGTTATAAATTGCCAAAGTAGGTCGAAACTAGTCGTTAAAATGTTTAAGGACCGGTTTTCGAGCTCGGGATTTAGCTAAGTCCTAGACTTTAAACAGCTGGAGTCAGAAAATTGGTTTTCCAAAACGGGGCGTAGTCGCAGCTTTTATAACAGTAGTCGTAGTTTTTATTTTCCCATTTCTATAATTGGAAACGTTTTTCCTCGACGAAATTAGACATCCTCAAATAATTCAAAATAGCTGAAACTTTACACTATTTTCTCTTTATTTTATTTTGCGTTCAATTTTCTAGTTTTTCGAAATTTAATTCAAATTGACTATGACAATGACTGCGACTACGCCCCGTTTGGAAAGCCAATTTTCTGACTCCAGCTGTTTAAAGTCTTGGACTTAGCTAAATCACGAGCTTGGAAACCGGCCCTTAGAGTTTTTAAAATGTTTTAATAAAAGGGTACTACAAGTTTTATTAAAAAATTTTTTATTTGTAGGTTGGTCTGTATGGTTAACCCGTCCCGATATGATAGTAAAGGAGCCTCAAAGGTAAATTTATATTA
>NW_024094369.1:0-10015 GCF_014356525.2 Nilaparvata lugens
AGACCTCATGTGTGTCTCCAGTGTTATGGCCCGATCACCAGCTGGCTCAAATATTTGAATAGTAGACTTGAGATGCGCGGGAAAACTAGCGTCAGTGATCATTTTCATAACGGCAAGGAAAGTTGTGTGAGTGCGCCACACCAGATTTTTTTCGGGAGAATTGATATCATCATCAACTATGTCTTCTTATGCTTCTCGATGCAAGGAATCCAAATCTAAGAACGGATTAGCGAAATTCTTCCTCGTTAAGGAGGACCCCTTGATATAGTGGAAAACTCAAATTGGTCAGTACATTATATTTTCTTTTATTCGGGAGGAACACTGATTTTCAGCGATTTTTTTGAATGTGTACAAGATTCTTCTTGTAAACTTGAAATAATAACATTATAAACTATGCCTTCTCAAGCTCCGTGAAGCGAGGAACTCAAATCTGCAAACGGATTAGCAAAACTATTCCTCGGTCAGAAGATATGACCCCTTCAATATAACGAGAAACGCGAATTGCTCAGAACATTATTTTTCTCATCTTTTCAAGAGAAATCATATCATTATCAACTATGACTTCTTATGCTCCTTGATGCAAGGAATCTGAATCTGCAAACAAATTAGCGAAATTCTTTCTCGTTCAGGAATAGTATATTTCGCACCTAGAGCAGAAAATGAGATTTTTCCAGCTCGAAATCGGTTTTCAAGTCCGAGGCCTACGGCCTCGGACTAGAAAAGATTGAGAGCTGGAAAAACATTTTTGCCCGTGGTGCGAACGATATTTTTCGCCACACTACAGGTATTGCTGCAAAATAAATGAAGAATACTCGTTAAGCTATCGTACCTATCTCTTGATTTTAGTGGTAGAAGATTGCAGTCAGGATTTCAGATTCTTTTAAAATTTCACTTGGAATACCACAGTCATCTTCAAGCATTTTTGAAAATTCGGAATGCACTAATCAGCTAAATAATTGAATAAACTGGTTGCGAAGCGAATTAGTTTGATTCGAAACTGGAACTGAAATCATGGCGACTTCAGCTGATGATGTAAGTGGACACTCGCCCGATCTAGCGGATGACTTATTAACTACTTCCATGAGCAGCTGGAAAGAGACAACTTTCTGGCCTAGACCTGAAAAGAAACCCTTTCCTGACGTCGTCTGCAAACAAGGTCTTTCAGATCCACGTAGGGACTGGAAAACAGCTGCTTTCTGTGCAGTGTGGCAAAATAGTATATTTCGCACCTAGAGCAGAAAATGAGATTTTTCCAGCTCGAAATCGGTTTTCATGTCCAAGGCCGTAGGCCGAGGACTAGAAAAGATTGAGAGCTGAAAAAACATTTTTGCCCGTGGTGCGAATGATATTTTTCGCCATACTACAGGGTGCTGACAAAATAAATAAAGAATACAAAATAAGAATACTCATTAAGCTATCGTACCTATTTCTTGATTTTAGTGGTAGAAGATTTGCAGTCAGGATTTCAGATTCTTTTAAAATTTCATTGGCATACCACAGTCATCTTCAAGCATTTTTGAAAATTCAGAATGCACTAATCAACAACATAATTGAATAAAACTGGTTGCGAAGCGAATTAGTTTGATTCGAAACTGAACTGAAATCATGGCGACTTCAGCTGATGATGAAAGTGGACACTCGCCCGATCTAGCGGATGACTTATAACTACTTCCATGAGCAGCTGGAAAGAGACAACTTTCTGGCCTAGACCTGAAGAACCCTTTTCTGACGTCGTCTGCAAACAAGGTCCTTTCAGATCCACGTAGGGACTGGAAAACAGCTGCTTTCGTGCAGTGTGGCGAAAAATCATTATAGTCTTTGTCATTATAGCAACGATTTGGTGGTGATGATGATGATGATGAAGATGATAACACCTATAAAGAATAGAGGAAAGAGTGATAAAGAAGAAGAAGAAGAAATACAAGGAACAGGTGAAAAATTTGAGAAAAAAGTGAGGAAGAGACGAAAAATTGAAATTCAAATAAGCGACGTAAATAAGTAGAACGAAAAAGCAGGGGACAGAGTCTCTCCCCAGGAACCCCGGAGGAAAGCTGTGAGATTCACTTATTCTGTCAGCATAAGTGAATGGGGAGCAGTGATTACAGATCCCATAAGGACTACTGTCAGTTTCAAATAAGGAACTATGAAATCATCTCAATAGTAAGAGTGAGTGAGAGAGTGTGTTGGAGAGAGAGTGAGTGTGAGAGAGATTGAGAAAGAGAAAGAGAGAGTGTGTGTGTGTGTGTGTGTGTGTGTGTGGAGAGATAGGAATGTCACCTCTGGAGAGAAAGCGAGAGAGAGAATCATATGAATAATGTATTACAAATGCAGACGTGAGACCAGAAAGATTTTCCGGCACCGATTTGACGTCTTGACGCCGGGAAATGACGGAAAACGTAATGGGAAACCCAGTTGAAAAAATGAAAATGGAATCGTGGGAAAATTAGCAAACCCTCCGGCAAAAAGCCGCCCACAAGAGACGCACAAGGCGGTTATTTTCGGTGGCTGCTTTTGGTGACGTCATATCCAGAATTCGGTTTCTTACAGAGTTTTTTTGTTTTGTTTCTTCGTCTTTTCACTCTAAATTTACTCAACATTCATTCATTTATACAATTACACTCTGTGTTCATTGAGAATTTACTCTAAACTGTTGGAATTCCTTAAGAATAATTATAGTGATGGATTGCCTAGGTATAATGCCTCAAAAATGGTTCATGAAGTAACATGAACCTTCACCTATAGCAGGTAACCTGTGCTCCGTAAAGCTGCGTACACATATTCGCGCTTCCAACCAGCACCGAGCACGCTCCTCCCTCGTACCACCCTCGTTCCGCCCTCGTACCACCATCGAACCACAGTCGCACCGCCCACGCACCGATCATGAACGTTACGGAAGATTTTAGATCTTCTCGCGTTCCCCGGTCGAACCACTGTTGCTCGCCGGTCGATCATCAATCGCTCTGCTGAAGTGACGTTCGGTTGCGGAGCAGAGCGAAAGTCTGTACGCACCTTTAGGGACTAATTGAAAGCTTGGCCAACTAAAATTTGATTGATTGATGATTTTTGATTGATTTCGATTTGAAACTTCTTTATTGTCAATACAATTTTACAAAACAAAAATATATAAATATCCTTCAAAACAATAAAGCCCAAAGGTAAAACCTGTTTGGGAAACATAACAATCTTGAAGAATTGAAAATAGGTCTATAGCCATTCTCGGTAAATAAGGAATCCATTTGCAGTGCTCAACAAGGTCCAACTGAAAACTTGATGTAATGAAATCTATTAATGACTCGACAACGCTGTTCTCCTATCTTTCTCACCAGCCATTATAACGTGGACCTCACTATATATTTCACTATAGTGAGGTTCACGTTATAATGGCAGTGGAGGAAGATTGATTGATTGATTGAGTACTTTATCTATGTAGATTACAATATATACTGGCTTATACACTTATATACAATAGCTTACAATACAGCAAAATTATAGATAATTTACATGATATAGACTAAGAAAATAATTATTGAACTGTATATGATATGAAAAAGCATTTGTAATATAAAACTATAGATAATAATTATATTGTTATGCATACATAAATTGGCGGAGCTTTGGACATATCAATGTCCTTCCTCGGAAAGAATATTAAAATATCCTCCCCCCACTAACTCTCTACCAAAAGATAGGAGAACAACGTTGCCGATCCTCCGTATTGTCAGTGCCTTCTATAGACGGTAGCTTATACAGGTTTATTGATGTAATATTATCTGTTCATTCTCGTTTGAAATAATAAATTATAATTTATTAAGCCAGAAACTATATTTTCAATAATCTCAAAATGAATTATATCGAATGAGATGGAATATTTTTTAAAAAAATATTGTTAAAAGATGATCTGGCAACAGAACAAAGCAAGAAAGAGATAGCGCTATCCGCTTTGATTAATGATAGCAAAATAATAGACAAGGATAGACAAGGATAGCAAATAATTCTTAATTAAAACTGCCAAATAACGTGGACCTCACTAGCAGGTAACCTGTGCTCCACCACCGACTAATTGAAAGCTTGACCTACTGAAATCTTGAAGAATTGAAACTATGCCTTAAACCAACCTCGATAAATTAAGGTTCTATTATGCAAAATTTCAAGTTAATCAGTGAAGTAGTACAGACTTGACTCGTGAATTTCTATTCCTATCCCGTACGTGTATGAGCCAATTCTTCCCTCTATCATATTATGAAGATTCCAATGATGAAGCGGGAAAGTGGTACCTATGAATGTATAAATATACTGCTATAGTGAGGTCCACGTTATAATGGCAGTGTTTGATCAGCAATGGTATTGCAAACCTTGTCTATCATTCAACAAAGCGGAAAGTGCTATCTCTTTCTCGCCTTGCTATGTTACCAGATCGTCTTTTAACAATGTAGAATTAATAATCAATTAACAAAATATTTCATCTTGAATTATGAAAATCATTATGAATTTATTGAAAACTATAGTTTTTCTGCTTAATAGAATAATGGATTTTCTCAAACGAGAATGAACAGTTAATATTACATCAATAAACCTGTATCAGCTATCTTCTATAGATGCAATTGACAAGGATCGGCATCGTTGTTCTCCTATCTTTCTCCACTGCCATTATAGCGTGGACCTCACTTACATGAATGGAAGCTATATGAACCAATCTATGTATATTATAGCTAGGAGATTGTATGATTATATATAGCTACATGAATGAAATCTATATAAACCAATCGATTAATAAACAATATAAAAACCTTGTAGTACTCTTTATTATTAAAAACTTAAAAATGAAGGGTACTCCAAGTTATCCAAGGAACAAAATTTTAAATGACCGCCATTTTGTTTCATGAGTTTGAAAAATTTTCATATCTTTTTTGTAGTCTTGTCTATTGTTATAAATGATTGTGCAAAGTTTAAATTCGTATGTTCAACCATTATTTAGAAAAAAAATAGTGAAAAAAACAAAATGGCCGCTGTGTGAGTAACTAAAGACCACCGGACAATTTAAATATGATATTTAGATATGTCTCTTACCCAGGAACAATACCCTAGAGTAGGGAGTTCGTAAAAACCCTGCATAGCTGAAAAGTAGTATAAATGTATATACACTTTTTGTGTAGTTGAGAAGTTGATATTGTGGTAATATTCATATTGAATGAAAAACCTAAGAAATTGTCAAAAAAACATGATAAATGAGATTATCAGAGATTGACAATGGTGTAATAACCGAAACCGGTCTTTCTAATTATCATAAATCAGTGGTTTTTTGACAATTTCTTAGTCTTTTTCATTCAAAATGTATATACAAGCTACTGAAATGGGAGTATAAATAAATGTATATACAGCTACATGAATGGAAGCTTTATGAACCAATCGATGTATATAGCTGGAAAATGATATAAATGTATTGTATATACAGCTACTGAAATGGGAGCTATATGAAGTTATATTGATGATTTCTGAAGCCCAGCACAGATGTCTTGAGGGAAACAACAAAATTGTTGGGGATCTCTGATTGGAACAAAACTTTTCCAATAACAAATTTCCGCCTTAGAACAGGATCAGTCCCAGAAGTCACTTATCAACTCTTGTTCCTATTTCATATTAAGTCTCCACTCTCCTCCGCCATATACCGTACTCGGTTTTATCGGCGCATTTTTTGGCGAATTATGGATCTGTGACTTGCGAAAAAGTATTGAATTATGCATTTTGATTCGGCACAAGTGGATTGCTATGATATCGAGTTTGTCGTGAAATCGTGGGTGGATTTTTATATTTCGCGGTTTAATATCTGGGAGAAGATTGTCAATATTGTAGAAGAGAGATTGGATGAGGAAGAGGAGAGGAGGGAGGAGGAGGGAGAGAAGGAGAGGGAGGAAGAAGAAGCAGAAGAAGGAGTTGGTGGTGAAGGAGGAGGAGAAGGAGAAGGAAGGGAGGAGAGGAGAAGGAGAAGGAGAAGGAAGGAGAAGGAGAAGGAGAAGGAGAAGGAAGGAAGGAGAAGGAGAAGGAGATGAGAAGAAGAAAGAGATTGATTGATTGAGTACTTTCTTTATGTAGATTACAATATATACTGGCTTATACACTTATATACAATAGCTTACAATACAGCAAATTTATAGATGAATTTACATAATATAGACTAAGAAAATAATTATTGAAAGTATATGATATGAAAGTAATTTGTAATATAACTATGGATAATTATATTGTTATGCATCTACATAAATTGGCGGAGCTTGGACATATCAATGTCCATTCTTCGGAAAGAATATTAAAAATATCCTCCCCACTAACTCTCTACCAAAAGGAGGAGGAGGAGGAAGAAAAAAGCAGAAGAAGGAGAAGGAGGAGAGGAGGTGAAGGAGGAGGAAGAGGAGAAGAAGGAGATGCAAAAGAGAAGGAGATGAAAGGAGAGGCAAGGAGATGGAGAAGAAGAAGGAGAAGGAGATTTTGATTGATTGATTGACTATACTTTATTTATGTAGATTACATATATACTGTCTTATACACTTATATACAATAGCTTACAATACAGCAAAATTATAGATGAATTTACATGATATAGACTAAGAAAATAATTATTGAACTGTATAAATATGAAAAAGCAATTTGTAATATAACTATAGATAAAATAATATTTTTATATGCATCTACATAAATTGGCGGAGCTTTGGACATATCAATGTCCATTCTTCGGAAAGAATATTAAAATATCCTCCCCACTACTCCCTCTACCAAAAGGAGAAGAGAAGGAGAAGGAGAAGGAGATGGTGAAGAAGAAAGAAGGAAATGGAGATTGAGAAGGAGAAGAAGAGGAGAAGGAGAAGGAGAAGGAGATGGGGAAGAAGGAGAATAATAAGAAGAGGAAAGAATAAAGTGAAGGAAAAGGAGCAGAAAGAGAAGAATAAAAAGGTGAAGAAGAACAAGGAGTTTTTCCAGATTAGATTGAAACTCTTCATCCATGTAAATTACAATATATTCGACTTTTACACGTATTTTCATACATTAACAATATAGCTAATCATTCAACGAATTCAACAAAGTATGAAGAATTATCATGCTCTAAACTTCCAACACCTACTAATCAATATCAAAATTTTATTTCACTCACAAAAGAGTGAACTAAGCAACTATCTTCTCCTTTCAATCTGTCAGTAATCCTTATGGACAACATCAATACGTTTCCCATTCAACCAATACTGACAAGTTTAGAGCATACAAAAAATGCCGAACAAGTTTGGCAGCTTGCAGGACGCCTTATAAACAAATTTCAATTATTTTCATTCAATCAAAAAATGACAGTTCCAAGTGAATCTCACCATAATATTAAATATTTGAACAACAAAAATCGTCTGTAATTCAACAAATAATTGTCAACTCTCTGAGAAAAATATGAAATAATATCCTTACTCAACACATGACTGGAGAGAAGGAGGAGACGAAGGAAAAGAAAGAAGTAAAGAGAAGAAGAGGAAGGAGAAAGAGGAAAAGGTAGATAAGGAGGAGAAGAAGGAGAAGTAGAATGATGAGTGAGAAAGGATGAGAGAACTGGATGAAGAGCAAGAAGGCGGGGTGCGATAAAAATAGAAGATGAAGGAGGATAAGAAGAAAAAGGAGATGGAGAAGAACAAGGAAAAGGAGGAGAAGTAGTATGATGAGTAGAAGTGAATGGGACAAGTGGAAGGAGAGCGGGAAGGACGAGTGCGAGAAGGAGAAAAGGGGGGAGTATAGGAGAGAAAGGAGAGAAAGGAGAGAAAGAGAGAGAAAGGAGAGAAGGAGAGAAAGGAGAGAAGGAGAGAAAGGAGAGAAAGGAGAAAAAGGAGAGAAAGGAAGGAAGAGAGAAAGGAGAGAAAGGAGAGAAAGGAAAAAAGGAGAGAAAGGAGAGAGAAAGAGAAAAAAGAAAGGAGAGAAAGAAGAGAAAGAAGAGAAAGAAGAGGAGGAGAGAAGGAGAGAAATGAGAGAAAGGAGAAAGGAGAGAAATGAGAGAAAGGAGAGAAAGGAGAGAAAGGAGAGAAAAGGGAAAGGAAGAAAGAGAAAGGAGAGAAAGGAGAGAAGGGAGAAAGAGAAAGGAGGAGAAAGAGAAAAGAGAAAAGGAGAGAAAGGAAGAAAGGAGAGAAATGAGAAGAAAGAAAGGAAAGAAGAGAAAGGAGAGCAAGGAGAGAAAGGAGAAGAGAGAAGTAGAAGATTAGTAGAAGAGAATGGACAAGTTGTAGGTGAGGAAGGAGTGGTGCGAGAAGAATCAAAGGAAAAGAAGGATAAGGGAAAAATTAGAGAGAAAACAACAAGAATGAGAAGGAGGAAAAGAAGGAGAAGAAAGAGGAGAGAAACCAAAGATATACTGTGATACCTTGAATCACAGATATCTACTGTAAGAGATATACTATCCCTTACATGTATATAAGCAACTTCTTTTCTTCTCTATCATATTATAGATAAAAGCACCCCACTCAACGAAGCTTCTCTTCCATTACTTACTACTTAACTTGGGACTTGAATTGCACCGGACAGAAAGTGTAGCATTCACTTAGGACTTACAACTTAACCCCAGTCATGGTCACGTACTTCGGACTGCTTGCAACTTACCATGGCCGGACGCGTTACAATGTCTTGCAAAGTTTGTCTGGCAAAACTTAGTTCAAGCTTGAAATGTTTTAACGTCAAGAAACAAAGCAATTGCTATTGGATTATACTTATATTCTACGGTTATATTACAGTGGAGTTACTTTGGACTGTGTATTAGGAAGGACTCATTCCTGTAAATGAAATTAATGCTGCCAATAATACTGAGTTTCTTTTTTGAAGTGAACGCCATCCAGTCAGCTGATGTCGTAGAAGAGCTAAATTGGTCTCAATAAAGAGGTCAGAATATAAAGTTTTCTTTCTGACATGTTCAGTCGCCATCAGGCATTGGATTGGAACAATGAGAAGCACGCTTTGCCTTTGAGCGGATGTTCTGCGATCAAAACCAAGCGCGCATTTCAAAATCGCTTTAATTCAGCCCCTCTGGCTACTATCCTAGACCGGAAATCAATTGTTACGTGGGTCACTACGTTCAGACAAACTGCAAGTGCAACAAGACGAAGAACTGGAGTCCCCGGCCTATTACGTGCGTACAATTTACGCGCCGCGAACATGAGCAGTTCACTTTTAATCAGCTGATGCCAAGCTTTTTATATCTGTATCTTACCGTTTCTGTGAAAATACAGAATCTGTATTTTCAGAATCTGATACTATATCTGATATAGTCAGCTGATTGGAAGTGAAATTGCTCATGTTCGCGGCGCGTATATCTGTACGCACCTTTAGATCACTTGAGAACACAGAGGCAGTGTGAGTTTCAATGTTGCGATCACCACAGCGTTCTGCGCGCAAACTGGCGGCTGCTATTGGACTTTCCGATCGTTCTGTGAGACGAATTCTCATGATGATCTTCATCCCCATCCATACAAATTGACAATCATGCAGGAACTTTCTGAATGTGACTTCTATTTAGGGAACACTTTTCATCTCAATTTGGAGTGGCCAGTCCGATTTCCCAATTTGAAACCTTGTGATTTTACTTTCCTTGCCCTATTACCAAAGGTAAGGAAAGTATTGCTTCCAAAAAAATTAAGGTACCCTAATTTCATTTTTTTCTATCTACGTTTCAAGGTCCCCTGAGTACAAAAACCATGAGTTTTGGGTGTTGGTCTGTGGTGTGTGTGTTGTGTGGTGTGTGTGTGGGTGTGTGTGTGTGTGTTGTGTGGGTGTGTGGGTGTGTGTGTGTGTTGGTGTGTGTGTGTGGTGTGTGTGGGTGTGTGTGTGTGTTGGTGTGTGTGTGTGTGTGTGTGTGTGTGTGGGTGTGTGGTGTGTGTGGGTGTGTGTGTGTGTGTGTGTGTGTGTGTGTGTGTGTGGTGTGTGTTTTTCCTTCAATGCCATGATAAATCATAAATTCTATATATCTATTATGATTATAGTGCTTTATACAATAAATTAAATGGAA
>NW_024094370.1:0-10062 GCF_014356525.2 Nilaparvata lugens
CATGATAAATCATAAATTCTATATATCTATTATGATTATAGTGCTTTATACAATAAATTAAATGGAAAATGAAAAATATCTCACTCCCACTATTATCATTCACATCTTCGTTGAAGCACTATAATCATATATATATTATAGAATTTATAATTTATATGACATCCAAATCTACTGGTGCGTCTATTTTCTCATGAAATCTCATTTGCGAGAAATTTCTAACTTTGCATCTCTTCTCTACTATTCTCACTCAAATCTTCTCTTTTCAATAATTCGAATCCACTACCACGTCTATTTTCAAGAAATTTTTCATTCCCCATCTCTTTCCCACTACAGTATTCTCATCTACATCCTCCTATCTCAATAAATTTGAATCTACTCGTGCGTATAAATTTCACAGTTGAAATACATTCCATTTTGTTAGTTCACAGGAACATTTTTCTCTCAATGTATAGTTTGCTAAAAAGATATGAAATATATAAATATTGAAACTCAGGGAGAATTTTTATTTTTTATTTTTTTCCACGAATATTACATGGTTTCATCAATGGAGAGAAGAGATGAAGTTCCTTGTTTTGACATATGGTATATGTCAAAACAAGGAACAAATTTCAATTTGAAAAATAATCTCTCGAAACATCCAAAATTAACATAATCAAAAAGAAACTATTCAAATAATTCACAATTTCTAATTAACTTCAAAACTTTGTTGTTCAAGAAATAACATCTTACAATTTAACACCAGCTGTTATACTCAAATATACCAGCATGAACTCTGAAATTCCAAACACAGCTGTGTTTGAGAAGGAAATACCTAATTAGAACCGTACGAATTAAAACCTGACATGAATGAAAGCCTTATTCGTTTTCGGTAACGAACCGAACCGAACCGAATGAAACGGAATGCGTGTGAAGCTAGCCTAATTGGCGGAGCTTTTGACATATCAATGTACGTTCTTCGAAAAGAATATTTGAAGTATCCTTCCCACTAACTCTCTACCAAAGTGACCACCAGTCTCCACCAGTGACCGAGAGTGTGAGAGAGAGTGACAGAGAGATTGAGTGTGTGGAAGAGAGAGAGAGGAAGTGTGTAAAAGAGAGAGATATTGAGTTTGTGTGTGAGAGAGAGAGAGAATGAGAGAGAGAGTGAGTGCGGAATAGAGATTGAGTGTGTGAATGAGAGAGAGTGTGTGTGTGTGTATGTGTGAGAGAGAGCAAGAGTACAGAGAGTAATTATTGAGTAACTGGGTAAGTGAGTATGCAAGAGTGAACTTTTTAATTACCCATTGTACGGTGTCCAGACCACTCCAGCAATTGGTGTGAATCCCCAGGTGAGTGGAAGAGGTTTTTTTCAAATTGTCAACAACCTCAGATCCCCATTAACCCCCTACCTCCCCCCCCTGAACCACCTTCCTCCCAAAATCCACCATGGACCACTTGAGATGGACTTGATTGAGCTCTCTCCCTCATCTCCATCACATTTCATATTGTACAGTATTTATTCATGTGTGTACAGTGCAATATACACGCTACAGTTATTACTTTATCGAGAGCTCGAGAAGTTTTTAGCTGCTAGAATTTAAAATGGAATGTATTTCAACTGTGAAATTTATACGCACGAGTGGATTCGAAATTATTGAGATAGGAGGATGTAGATGAGAATACTGTAGTGGGAAAGAGATAGGGAATGAAAAATTTCTTGAAAATAGACGTATAGTAGTGGATTCGAATTATTGAAAAGAGAAGATTTGAGTGAGAATAGTAGAGAAGAGATGCAAAGTTAGAAATTTCTCGCAAATGAGATTTCATGAGAAAATAGACGCACCAGTAGATTTGGATGTCATATAAATTATAAATTCTATAATATATATTATGATTATAGTGCTTCAACGAAAGATGTGAATGATAATAGTGGGAGAGAGATATTTTCATTTTCCATTTAATTTATTGTATAAAGCACTATAATCATGATATTATTATGGAATTTATAATTTATCATGGCATTGAAGGAAAAACTAGGCTCCTGAACAAATTCTCTCCAAAAATTTTGATAGATAAGGTTATGTAATCACACACTGCATTGTAACTTGATTTTTGGTCCAGGAATAATTACCCATTTGAAAATTTTAAATTTTGAAGGTTGATGAAATTGAATAATTTGAATTCTCATGATCACTTGTAGACTCTCCTACTTCCCTTTAAATGTTGATGAAACTATAATTGAAGAATTTCTCATCTTTTATCTCTTTCCCGCCATGGACCTCACACCATGGACTATATAATACTCCAAATAATCAAAATAAATCAAAATCTCAAGAGATATTACACGTATGTAAAAAATTTGGATACACAATCACAAACCTTCTCACTATTGGTAATTCACAGTATATAAAATGAGATTTTTTCTGATTTCAGAGTGCCAGTAGAGGAGAAAGATTGAAAGAAGAGAATGTACAATAGTTTAAAAGAGCTGCAAAATGAGCAATCTATCGAACATAGACTATCGAAAATATTATTTTAAAATATTAAACATTATTTTGATTAACTGTTTTTCTGCAAACAGAATGAATAGTGAATTTATTGCCAAATACGAGACATATTTCCACAATCATAAAAAATACAAGAGTTTTTGGCGTGACTGGAGAAAGAAGCCTTGAGCTACAGCCACGAAAACTAAAAATAAGAAATACATTCTTAATTCAATTACAGCAGTCCAAATGAAACAGTACTGTAGATAGATAAATATCTAATAAGCCCTTGAAATTCTAGTTGATAAGAAACTTACCGGAATGAGAATTGATTTATCATACGTAGGGAATTCCTACGATTGGTTCAAGCTGTTGTCCGGTTGTCCGGTTAGAGGTTTGTACTGTAAGTTTGTAGGTTTGTATGTTCGAGGATAATATGTGATTGATTTCACCTATCAACTTCATATTTTCAGCATACATAAATTTTCTAAATCATCGAGTTCGTTGTTCGACAAAATCGACTCGCACCTTTGTTCATGAGAGAAATATTTTGTTGTAATTTATCATTACGAACGACTAATTAGCTGTATTACTAATTTAATTCAATTTAAAGAGATTTGATTCAATACAACTCAATCTATTTTTCTTGGCTATTCAATGGTTTTAATAGAATAGCTACCAGAAAATCAATGGCAATTTAAGCGAGTACTTCTTTCGCCAGCTCACTAGTCTTGTACCAATGTCATAACAAATTAACAAATAAGAAATTTTATTATTAAATGAAAAGTATCAGTATCAGAAGAAAATATGCATCTTGACCTATCAAACAGTGATACGTAAGGGATGTTCAGTCTACTACAGAAAAAATTAAAAATCAATGTACCTACCCTTTTTTAAAAGAATGTTTAAAGTACAATTTGTTAGGGTATTTTGATTTTTAATTTTTTCTGTCCAAGAGAAGCTCTAGCGGAAAAAGATAACTAGTCTACTACTTATGAAATGGAATCCATACTAAAATATAACTTTGCAAACAAAATGTAGTTGTTTATTCATTCCATTCTAAATATGGCTTTTGAATTGAGCTAGTTTCAAATACAGCAAATGAAATCATCTCGAAAATATTAAAATAAGACTTGAAGAAGTTTGAATTTGAAAATTACGGTTGGTACACAACAAAATGGCGGTGCCATGAAAGCTCCAGCCAATCGTAGTGCAGAAAAAAGTGAGAGGAGTCAGTCTACCAATCTGTCAGCCAATCACAGACCAGAAATTGACTCTCTCACTCAGTTTTTATGTTCACTCACTCTATCGGTCTTTCACCTTTCACACTCATCTCATTATTTTGTTTTTCGTTTTCATTTTCATACGGTTGAAAGTATTTTGTTTTTAATTTCAACTTTATCGTACTCGAATTTGATAGGGTGTAAAAGACCTGGTTTCATTTACAAGGTAGCAAACTTTTTGAATATCTTCCGGAAACTGTTTTTCAGATTTTAATAGTAGAACAGTTTTAGGCTGGGCTTGTTGCTCTTGCTCTGTCATATCTATGTAATTCGTGTTTATTTTTCTAAAAATGAACATCAGTCAATAAAATCTTCTTCTTATCGTCTCTCTCAACTCACATTCAATAAACCTATCCTCGACTGGTTAACAACCAGTTATGGTTTTGTAACAACCTATGGTCGACAGTTCTTCAACGATTCTGCGGGATATCAAGTCCCTCTCTCACCCTTTCTCAATGTATTTTTGCACT
Source organism: Nilaparvata lugens (assembly GCF_014356525.2). Taxonomy (NCBI): domain Eukaryota; kingdom Metazoa; phylum Arthropoda; class Insecta; order Hemiptera; family Delphacidae; genus Nilaparvata; species Nilaparvata lugens. Next base: position 4,219 of record NW_024094370.1, read on the forward strand.
CTAATTTACTCACATTTTTCTCAATGAAACTTTTCCAACATTTTCCGCTTAATATTGAAGCCTAATTGATTGTTCATGTACAGGTGAGTGGTCAGGAATTCTATTGGAGAGAATTCACCTTTGTGAGTGGGTGAGCTAGTGAGTAGACAAGTGAGGGTTAGAAAGATAATGAGTGAGTGAGAAAGAGAGAGAAAGTCCGGGTGATACAGAGGGAGTTACCGAGAGTATAAGAGCAAGATAGATAAGATAAGTTAAGATATTTATTGATAATTATTACAAGGCTGTTGCCTACGGTAACATTTACAAAAATATACAAAATAAAATTGAATGGAGCTTAAGAAATAAATAATTATTCACAGTTCCGCATCAGTATTAATCAAAAGAGAGAGAATGAGAAAGTGATCGAGAGTGTGAGAGCAAGAGAGAGAGATTGAGTGTGTAAACGAGGAAGAGAGAGAGAAAGTGTGTAAAAGAGAGATATATTGAGTGTGTGTGAGATTGATTGATTGATTGATTGAGTACTTTATTTATGTAGATCACAATAAATACTGGCTTATACACTTATATACAATAGCTTACAATACAGCAAAATTATAGATGAATTTACAAAATATGAACCAAGAAAATAATTATTGAGCTGTATATGATATGAAAAAAGCAACTTGTAATAACTATAGATAAAATAGATAATATTGTTATGCATCTACATTAAGGCTAGTTTCACATTCATTCGGTTCGTTTCGTTTTCGATAAATTCCGATAAGTGTGAAACGGTAATTCGGTTTGGATTCGTTACGGAATAGAAACCGCATAGAACCGAACGCCCACTTAACTCTAATAAATTCCATCAGGTTTCAATTCGTTGCTAGCGAGAGGCTACTTTCACACACTTTCGGTTCGTTTCGTTTTCGGCAAATTCCGATAAGTGTGAAACGATGATTCGGTTTGAATTCGGTACCGAATAGCAACCGCATAGCACCGAACGCCCCCTCGACACGAATGGATTTTATCATATTCGAATTCGTTGCTAGGGAAAACAAGAAAAATCTGTGTGGTACACTCACACAACTTTCCTTGCTCATTGAACTATAAGCCTCATTATCAAACGAGAATAACATAATGACGATTGACGGCAACATATTTGCAACTACGATCAGACTACTGTATATGTGTATACAATTGTTTTCAGAGTACTTTTTCCTTTATGTAATTGTGAAATTCGATGATTTTTTTTAAATTCGTCAAAACAGCTGTTCTACAGATGAAAATCTTGACTATGACTGTGTTCTTTTTATAAACTGCTCTACCTACCGTACCCACGGTATATGGAAGAAGAAAAAGTAAAAAACCATGTACCTACCTATCTCATGCACGAGAAGGAGTTACAAAGTCCATTTCTCAAGGATTGGGTGGACCCCCATTAGTACCCCAGGAAAAGGACTCATGTCAGTTGATATAGCTATAAATAAAACTATATACAGGGTATGGATTTGCAAAAAAAAACGTTAGAGCCGTTTTCGAGGAAAACCGTGAAAAACATAGGTTTTTTAGTCATTTTCCGCCATTTTTCTCAAGAATATTACGGAGTTCTGGAATTTTCCCAGAATGAGACTCATGCCAGTTGATAGGGCTTATGAATAGCTATCCATGGTATAAATTTGAAGAAAATCGTTGGAGCCGTTTTCGAGAAAACCGTGAAAAACATAGTTTTTTAGTCATTTTCCGCCATTTTTCTCAAGAATATTACGGAGCTCCTGAAATTTTCCCTGTAATGAGACCTATGTCAGTTGGTAGGGCTTATAAATAGCTATCCATGATATAAATTTGAAGAAAATCGTTAGAGCCATTTCCGAGAAAAACGTGAAAAACATGGTTTTTTAGTAATTATCCGCCATTTTTTCCGCCATCTTGAATTGAATTTTATTGTATTTCTTATTGTCGGGTCCTCATGGTATAAGGACCTTAAGTTTAAAATTTCAAGTCGATCGGTTAATTGGGAATGGAGTTATCGTGTTCACAGACATACACACCACACACATACACACACACAAAACACACACACACCCCACATACACACACCACACAGACCAATACCCAAAAATCATGTTTTTGGACTCAGGGGACCTTGAAAAGTATAGAAACTTAAGGTTACTTATTGCTCTATCAACTGACATGAGTCTTTTTCCTGGGGTACTAATGGGGGTCCACCCAATCTTGAGAAATGGACTTTGTAACTCCTTCTCGTGCATGAGATAGGTAGGTACATGGTTTTTACTTTTTCTTCTTCCATATACCGTGGGTACGGTAGGTAGAGCAGTTTATAAAAAGAACACAGTCATAGTCAAGATATTTCATCTGTAGAACAGCTGTTTTGACGAATTTAAAAAAAATCATCGAATTTCACAATTTACATAAAGGAAAAAGTACTCTGAAAACAATTGTATATACACATATACAGTAGTCTGATCGTAGTTGCAAATATGTTGCCGTCAATCGTCATTATGTTATTCTCGTTTGATAATGAGGCTTATAGTTCAATGAGCAAGGAAAGTTGTGTGAGTGTACCACACCAGATTTTTCTTGTTTCCCTAGCAACGAATTCGAATATGATAAAATCCATTCGTGTCGAGGGGGCGTTCGGTGCTATGTGGTTGCTATTCGGTACCAAATTCAAACCGAATCATCGTTTCACACTTATCGGAATTTGCCGAAAACGAAACGAACCGAACCGAACCGAAAGTGTGTGAAAAGTAGCCTCTCGCTAGCAACGAATTATTGAAACCTGATGGAATTTATTAGAGTTAAGTGGGCGTTCGGTTCTATTGCGGTTTCTATTCGGTAACGAATTCAAACCGAATTACCGTTTCACACTTATCGGAATTTATCGAAAACGAACCGAAAACGAAACGAACCGAATGAATGTGAAACTAGCCGTAATGTAGATGCATAACAATATTATCTATTTTATCTATAGTTATTACAAGTTGCTTTTTTCATATCATATACAGCTCAATAATTATTTTCTTGGTTCATATTTTGTAAATTCATCTATAATTTTGCTGTATTGTAAGCTATTGTATAAGCCAGTATTTATTGTGATCTAAATAAATAAAGTACTCAATCAATCAATCTCACACACACTCAATATATATCTCTCTTCTCCACACTTCCTCTCTCTCTTCCTCGTTCACACACTCAATCACTCTCTTGCTCTCACACTCTCGATCACTTTCTCATTCTCTCTCTTTTGATTAATACTGATGCGGAACTGTGAATAATTATTTATTTCTTAAGCTCCATTCAATTTTATTTTGTATATTTTTGTAAATGTTACCATAGGCAACAGCCTTGTAATAATTATCAATAAATATCTTTACTTATCTTATCTATCTTGCTCTTATACTCTCGGTAACTCCCTCTGTATCACCCGGACTTTCTCTCTCTTTTTCACTCACTCATTATCTTTCTAACCCTCACTTGTCTACTCACTAGCTCACCCACTCACAAAGGTGAATTCTCTCCAATAGAATTCCTGACCACTCACCTGTACATGAACAATCAATTAGGCTTCAATATTAAGCGGAAAATGTTGGAAAAGTTTCATTGAGAAAAATGTGAGGAAATTAGAGTGCAAAAATACATTGAGAAAGGGTGAGAGAGGGACTTGATATCCCGCAGAATTGTTGAAGAACTACGACCAGTCGAGGATAGGTTTATTAAATGAGAGTTGAGAGAGACGGTGAGAAAAATATATTATTGATTGATGTTCATTTTTAGCAAAATAATCCCGAATTACATAGATATGACAGAGCAAGAGCAAGAGCAACAGGCCCAGCCTAAAACTGTTCTACTATTAAAATCTGAAAAATAGTTTCCGGAAGATATTCGAAAAGTTTGCTACCTTGTAAATGAAACCAGGTCTCTTACACCCTATCAAATCCGAGTACGATAAAGTTGGAATTAAAAACAAAATACTTTCAACCGTATGAAAATTAAAACGAAAAACAAAATGATGAGATGAGTGTGAAAGGTGAAAGACCGATAGAGTGAGTGAACATAAAAACTGAATGAGAGAGTCAATTTCTGGTCTGTGATTGGCTGACAGATTGGTAGACTGACTCCTCTCACTTTTTTCTGCACTACGATTGGCTGGAGCTTTCATGGCACCGCCATTTTGTTGTGTACCAACCGTCATTTTCAAATTCAAACTTCTTCAAGTCTTATTATAATATTTTGGAGATGATTTCTTTTGCTGTATTTGAAACTAGCTCAATTAAAAAGCCATATTTAGAATGGAATAAATTTTATAAACAACTACATTTTGTTTGTAAAGTTATATTTTATTATGAATTCCATTTCATAAGTAGTAGACTAGTTATCTTTTTCCGCTAGAGCTTCTCTTGGATAGAAAAAATTAAAAATCAAAATACCCTAGCAAATTGTACTTTAAACATTCTTTTAAAAAAGGGTAGGTACATTGATTTTTAATTTTTTCTGTAGTAGACTGAAGACATTCTCTTACGTATCACTGTTTGATAGGTCAAGATGCATATTTTCTGATACTGATACTTTTCATTTAATAATAAAGTTATTCTCATTTGTTAATTTGTTATGACATTGGAACAAGACTAGTGAGCTGGCGAAAGAAGTACTCGCTTAAATTGCCATTGATTTTCTGCTAGCTATTCTATTAAAACCAGTGAATAGCCAAGAAGAATAGATTGAGTTGTATTGAATCAAATCTCTTTAAATTGAAGTAAATTAGTAATACAGCTAATTGGTCATTCGTAATGATAAATTACAACAGATATTTCTCTCATGATAAAGTCGATTTTGTTGGACAACGAACTCGATCGGTATAATGATTTAGGAAATATATGTGTGTTAAAATATGAAGTTGATAAGTAAAATCAATCACATATTATCGTCGAACATACAAACCCACAAACTTACAGTACAAACCTCTAACCGGACAACCGGACAACAGCTTGAACCAATCGTAGGAATTCCCTACGTATGATAAATCAATTCTCATTTCGGTAAGTTTCTTATCAACTAGAATTTCAAGGGCTTATCCGATATTTATCCACCTATAAAACAATTTCATTTGGACTGCTGTAATTGGATTGAAAATTTATTTCTTATTTTTAGTTTTCGTGGCTGGGGCTCAAGGCTTCTTTATCCAGTCACGCCAAAAACTATTGTATTTTTTATGATTGTGGAAATATGTCTTGCATTTGGCAATAAATTCACTATTCATTCTGTTAGCTGAAAAACAGGTAATCAAAATAGTGTCCTATTATGTTAAGCGAGCAATTTCTGTATATATTAAATATATTTTTATATTTGGTTATTTATATTTATACTGGCTATTTATGTTCAACGTATCTCGAAGACGGCTCTAACGTTTTCACCGAAATTTGAATAATAGTAGGTTCATGAATGAAAATCGATTGCACTAGGTCTCATCCTTCGGAAAACTCGCTGAACGACATTAAAAGGATAATTGAATCGCTTCATGCAAAAAGGGCTTCAGTCATAAAAAGGCCAAATTGAGAGTTAAGAGCAGAATATGTCTTTAGATGGTGGTTTCATCGTTCTATGCAAAAAGGAATCAGTCTGACTGCTCTAACGTTGTCAAATCAGTTACTACGTATAATATTCTATGCAGAAGGGCTTCAGTCCCGGACTGAAGCCCTTTATGCCACAGAGTGACGAAAATTTTTCCGATCAGCTGACTGAATCGTATATTGTGATTCAGCGGCTCTGCATTACTTATTCATTCGCGGTTTTTGCGTTGAGGTTAGAAAATAGCATGCAATATATGGTCGATTTTTCAAAAAA
>NW_024094371.1:0-12976 GCF_014356525.2 Nilaparvata lugens
TATGGTCGATTTTTCAAAAAGAACAGGGATTTTTATTAGTTTTGATGGAAGATTACAGGTGATAACAGTTTTGAGAAATTCTAAAGTTGCGTTTACACCAAAGTTATTAACAAAATGTTAATAACGTTTTAGATTCTATTAGGTTGAACATAACTTATCATACACATAATGAACATATGTTTTTGCCAAGTTCCGTTCAATCTAATAGCATATATAAGGATTAAGTTATTAACACATTTTGTTAATAACTTTGGTGTAAACGCAGTTTAATGAAAGCTGCATCATGAGTTACACGTGTTGATTGACTGTTGTGAAAGTAGGCTAATTGTTTTTCACTACTGCACAAGTAATAAATAAATCAAGTGGAATTAATTCCATTTAAAATGGAAGCAATTGGTCATTAATCACTATAATTCACATATAATTTGGCCATTTTCACATAATGCAATACATGTTACAAATTTAAAAAAAAATATTTATATGAGAGAGAGAGAGAGTAGGGGTTTGTTTATTCGTTTGCAAGAATAAGTGACCATAAAAAACCAAAACCAAATTCCATAAATAACATGCATGATTTGAATCACTTAATTCTGAAAAGGGTTTCTCTCAAGTATTGAATTGATAAACTTTTTTACCAGAATTCAAATATTCCTAGAAGATTTTTCAGAACCACTGATTAAACATCTGTAACTTCACATACAAAATGCAATACTGTTTGTTTGAAATACTCCAACATTTATATCTTTCGCTTATAAGCTCAGTCAGGAGTGAAGTCGACTGTCACCCATGCTTCATGTCTCAGCTTTGTGGTATTTTGCTTTTGGCGATTTACAATGTCAATCATTTTATTACCTGATTTTGTGACTGATGAAGCTTTATACTAGTTCAAACCACATATAAATTCGTATAACAATAATAAAGAATGTTAAAAACTGAAGGAAAAAACTTTGCCTGGAAAAGCAGAAATAGGAGTAAAAAAGAAGTACATTGTAATAGAATCCTGGAAGGATAATAGCTGTGACCATTAAAGCTGGATTCCCATAAACCAGTATCAGTGAACGTGTCCGGTACGGCGAGAATATAATTCCCATATGTTCTAATTGGACTCTTCATAGGGGTTGAGTGGGAATAGTCCCATTAGAACACATGGGAATTATATATGTTCACTGTACCGGTCACTGAATCTGATAAGTGGGAATCCGCCTTAAAGATTCGAACATTGAGAAGTATGCTTGAAAACTGATATAAATTGTTCTACTCTAAAACAAATTCTAAACAATAGTCATAAATAAAATATAAATGTGAATACGCTTTTTAAAATTGTTTAGTCAGAAAAGGATACTCAGATTTATATTTTTATTTATATTCAACAGTAGCCTAAAGAAAAAAGACAACTATAGTCATATATCAATTGATTATTCATTTATTCTTGATTGATTGATACAATAAGTACATCATCAAATGATGGGGAGATAAAAAATAAGGAACAATGTGCTATTCCTCTCCCAATTTATATAAGGTTACACATAGTCCGAAATAGGTTAATTTCATAGATTATTCTTTAATACATTAATAAACTAACAAATCCTGTTCATGTGTATCTGGGTCATTATTCTTATCGTTCTTTGTTTAGGTGCGACTGGTGCAGAAGAGGACACAGGACACGTGTACGCGATGAAGATCCTGCGCAAGGCGGACATGTTGGAAAAAGAGCAGTGGCGCATGTGCGTGCGGAGAGACGTGTAGTGGAGGCCGACCATCAGTGGTTTCAAAATGTACTACAGCTTTCAGGTAAAATACACTTTTTATCACACATTTCTTTTTGACGACAAAATTCCAATAAGACAATTTTATGCATTACTCAACCTCTAACGAGGTTTCTCTTCAAAATGACAGCATTGGGTTGATGGAGAGCATTGATTTTATTCATGAGTAATTCAGACAGTTTGAAGTGAAACTAACTTCAGCGCAAAACATCAAAATTTGAAATAGTGTCCCTCCAGTTCAAAAATGTGGGAAATCAAAAATATCAAAAGTGAACAATTTTAAATTATTTTATTAACTTCTTCTAACACACTTATGATCAATAATTAATCATAATCCCTGCTCTCCATTCCAATGAATTTTGGACGGAAAAATAACACAATCTGTTCTATGGAATGTTGACAAATTTCATTGATGCGTGATAACTTCCAGTAAACCCAATTTTGGTATTTTTCTGTACTGGAAAGCAGAAATATTATTGAGAATAACACAAATGATTTTTTTATTAATACTTTTGATTATTTTTTAATCATTGGGGTTCATTTGTAACGATCATGTTGGATTATCATCATACTGAGTGAGTCAAATGTATGGGAACCCTCCAATAAGTTGGAGACTGTTGTAGATATAATACTGTAACTTTCAGGATAAGTTACTGGTCAAATACTGTACCTTTTGACGTACAACTGGATTTCATCACCTCATAAGGGGGTGACTTAGGGGTTGTAAATCGAATATTTTAAATGTAAACACCCATTGTGTGGTACATCATTTTAAAGGCCTTCCTAGAATAAGAAAGATGACATCAATAAAAATATTCCATGATAGTTCCAAAATGGCGGCTAATTGAAGATTTAGTTTTTAACGAAATGAGGGGTTGTAACTCGAATATTTTGAATATAAACACCCACTGTGTAATACATAATTTTAAAGGCCTTTTCAAAACAAGAAAGATGACATCAATAAAAATGTTCTATGATGCTTTTATTCAAAATGGCGGCTGATTGAAGTTTTAGTTTTTAATGAAATAATTGATAAAGTTTAATCAGCCGCCATTTGGATACAAGTATCAAAGAACATTTTTATTTACGTTATCTTTATCGTTTGAAAAGGTATTTGAAACGATGTATAACACAATAGGTGTTATACTCAAAATAGTTGTGTTACAACCCCTCATTTCGTTGAAAACTAAATCTTCAATCAGCCGCCATTTTGAATATAATATCGTAGGACATTTTTATCGAAGCCATCTTTCTGTTCTAAAAATACTTTCAAATGATGTACCACACAATGGGTGTTTACATTAAAAATATTTGAGTTACAACCCCTAAGTCACCTCCTTACGAGGGGTTGAAATTCAGTTGTACGTCAAAAGGTAGAGTATTTGACCAATAATTTATCCTGAAAGTTACAGTATTAAGGTGCGTACAGATATATGCGCCGCGAACATGAGAAATTCACTTTTATCATCGCTGACTATATCTGTATTTTTACAGAACGGTATAATATAGATATAAAAGCTTGGCATCAGCTGATTAAAAGTGAATTGCTCATGTTCGCGGCGCGTAAATCTGTACGCACCTTTATACCCACAACAGTCGCCATTTATTGAAGGGTTCCATATAAATATTTATTTATTTATTTTTCCATCATTAAGAATTACACAACTTACAAAAAAGTACCACAGGCTTATAAGCCCAAAACGGTCCAATTCTAATTTATACAAAAGTCCAAATGTAGCTAGGTTATGTGTCCCTTAACATTCTCCTATTTCACACTCAATTTACAATTTGAAACACACAAAGATTATTTTTAAATTAAAAATACTTCAAATTAAATTAAATCAATCACATTAATTAAAAAATTCCAAACTTTGAAAAAAAAACTATAAACTTTTTTGACTCACTCTGTATGATGTCGGTATGCTGTGTGTGTTTAGGACACGATAAACTGATTTTATTTATTTCATTGGCAATTACAGATCATAATTATAATAAATATAATAGGATTTGTTGCTTATTTCTTTCAACGCTCATGCTCAGTACTAACCACAACATTTACTATGTAATACTATAATCATTTGATGTAAGTATGTTGAATATATGTTAGTACTGTATGTAATGAGAGTGTATGTTGTGTGTAGGACACGATAAACCTGTACCTGATAATGGAGTTCCTGCCGGGTGGGGACATGATGACCCTGCTGATGAAGAAGGACACACTGAGCGAGGAGTGCACCCAGTTCTACATCGCCGAGACTGCGCTCGCCATCGATTCCATCCACAAGCTCGGATTCATTCACAGGTCAGTTGTACCATAGAGAAACAATAGCATAAGTAGATATCCCATGGTATAGGGCATTAATGTCGCAACTTTTACTGTTATCTCAAGCCGATAGTCCACGAAGTTCTTTCCTGTGAAGCTGTGTGACGCTGGTAGTCTCTCATATTGTGCCGTTCATACACTCCCACCCCAAAAAACAGTAAAAATCGACAGTAATCGACAGTAATCGACTTTAATCGGCTTGAGTTAACAGTAAAAGGTGCGACATAGACGCCCTGTACCATGGGATATCTACTTACGCTATTGTTTCTCTATGGTTGTACATCCACCCAATAAACTGGCTGTCGTGCATCAGTGTTTGATTGTGGGTATAAACACACTGAAAGTGGAGCGTGGCGTGACGTTCTATAGTGAAGTCCACGTTATAATGGCAGTGAAGAAAGATACGAAAACAACGTTGCCAAATTGACTCCATTTTGCCACTGAGTGTACTCAGCTGTTATTCATTCATCCCATTAAATTGATCTGATATTAATTTTAATTCATTTGATAAAATAATCAATTCAATTTCAAATTAAATTCATCAATAAATTTGTTTTTCATAATTTGATTCTAATCTTTGCTTTCATAATTGAGATCAGATTTACAAACCTGACATACATCAATCTGAACTTCAAAACAATAGCAATTAAGTTATTCGGTAGGTATTCTATTCCAATTTATTTTTAAAATAATAGAAAAAAAGAAATCCTATATATAATAAAATAATTTCAATGAAAATAATTTTGAAATAACCTTTCAATATTATTTATACCGTATAAGTGTATGCCTAACCTATTCGGTAAACTAAAGCATGGACGAAATTTAGGATGGTCTCAGAGCTATCAACTTTTAAAGTGTCATTTCAAGTATAATTTGTGTTCTCATACGGTAATATCTAAAAATTATTCATTTTTTAAAAATACATTTAAAATCAATTATACGACTCCTCTACTCTAGCTGACTTCAGCATTTGATATTTTATTTATTTACAATGCAAATGACACTATGTAATAACATCGAAAGATAAAATAATAAGGTAGTTTTTGTGCTATTTTCCTTCCAAATTATAGGTGACAAAGTCCAAGATAAGGTAGAATTTCACGTGTACAATTTTTTTACTTTCCTTGCCCTACTACAATAGGTAAGGAAAGTATTGCTTTCCAAAAAAAATTAGGTACCCAATTCAAGTTTTCTATACGTTTCAAGGTCCCCTGAGTCCAAAAACATATTTTGGGTGTTGGTCTGTGTATGTGTGTGTGTGTGTATGTGTGTATGTCTGTGAACACGATAACTCCATTCCTAATTAACCGATTGACTTGAAAATTTAAACTTAAGGTCCTTATACAATGAGGACCCGACAATAAGAAATTCAATAAAATTCAATTCAAGATGGCGAAAAAATGGCGGATAATTACTAAAAAACCATGATTTTCACGATTTTCTCAAACGGCTCTAACGATTTTCTTCAAATTTCACCATGGATAGCTATTTATAAGCCCTATCAACTGACATGAGTCTCATTTCTGGGAAAATTGCAGGAGCTGCGTAATATTCTCGAGAAAAATGGCGGATATTACTAAAAAACCATGTTATTCACGGTTTTCTCGAAAACGGCTCTAACGATTTTCTTCAAATTTATACCATGGATAGCTATTTATAAGCCCTATCAACTGACATGAGTCTCATTTCTAGGAAAATTGCAGAGCTGCGTATATTCTCGAGAAAAATGGCGGATAATTACTAAAAAACCATGTTATTCACGGTTTTCTCGAAAACGGCTCTAACGATTTTCTTCAAATTTATAGCATGGATAGCAATTTATAAGCCCTATCAACTGACATGAGTCTCATTTCTAGGAAAATTGCAGGAGCTGCGTAATATTCTCGAGAAAAATGGCGGATAATTACTGAAAACCCATGTTTTTCACGATTTTCTCAAAAATTACTCGACTGATTTATTTCAAATTCATACTCTGTATAGTTATTTGTCAGCTCCATCAACTGGCATGAGTCTCCTTTTTGTGAAACTAATGGGGGTTCACCCCATCCTTGAGAAATGGACTTTGTAACCTCCTTCTCGTGCATGAGGTAGGTAGGTAGAGCAGTCTATAAAAAAAACATAGTCGAGACATTTCATCTGTAGAACTGCTGTTTTGACGACTTTTAAAAAATCATCGGATTTCACAATTTACACAAAGGAAAAAGTACTCTGAAAACAATTTATTATATACACACATATACAGTAGTCTGATCGTAGTTCAAATAATTGTTGCCGCCAATCGTCATTATGTTATTTCTCTAAATTATTGTCGTTTAAGAATGAGGCTCCCAGTTCAATGAGCAAGGAAAGTTGTGTGAGTGTACCACACCAGATTTTTAAAATTTTGGTCCAAAATAAAGACTAAAACTATAAATTTTGAATTTAGATGGCTTAAATTGATAAATTGATTAGAAATATTCCACTATGTGAATATCAATATAATCAAAATAAACATGGCGGCTGAGGATTGTTTGTCTACTTCTGTACAGTCACTGTCAAAAGTGAAATAAAATATTTCTGGCCAACTAACAACATTGCAAAGCTAGAGAGAGATAGCGCTATCTGTTTTGTTTCATGTTAGACAAGGATAGCAACACTATTGTCAATCATACACTGCCATTATAACGTGGACCTCACTATAGAGCGGAGCGTGGCATGGCGTGGTCAAAGCGTTCATGATGCACACAGGAAGCGTCTGAGCGTCAAGCGTCAAGGACCTGGAAAATGGTGTTGTCTAAGTTTGCATGGACATTACTTTGGAGAATAATTACTTAGAGTATTGGATTCTAGCTAAGCCTGCTAGGACAGAGTGGGTTAATGAAATTAACTTAGATCGTCGACTATTTGGTGAATATCACCATCTGTTTAATGTGTTAAGAAAGCATGATTCCCGATTTTTTGAGTAGCCTACATGCGAATGTCAACTTCAACTTTGATTATATTTTGAAGAGAGTGAAGCCTGATTGGAAAAACAAATCACTAATTGGAGGAATCCATATCTGCTGTGAAGAAAGACTGTAATAACATTAAGCTCATATTTCATATAGATATGAATGAAATGGATTAGAATAGCCATACTTTTGATTTCAAAGTGCAATAGATGAATGTTCTCTTTCGAATAATCAAATAATACACATTACAGGGGAATTTGGGCAAACATTAAATATACTAGTTCACTAGACGGTGGGAAAATGTAGTAGAACAAGTGCATTATTATGTACAAGAGTAGACCAATAGTATGTACATTAGTAGGGCACTCGTACGTTGACGCTTTGTCGCTCCGCTTGTAGACGCTCCAAAAAACAAACCAACTTGTTCCAAAGTTTGACGCCACGCTCCGCTCTGCTAGTAGACGCTTCCAGTGTGTTTTAGCTCATTACTCAACATGATATTGTTCACGACGCTCCTCAACGGCACACTCCGCTTTCAGTGTGTTTGTACCCTAACATTGGTGTTTCTATCTTGTCTATCATTCGACAAAGCAGATAGCACTATCCTTCTCTAGCTCAGCAACGTTGCTGGATGGTTCTTAACAATGAAGAAATATCGTCAATATATCATGAAGAAATATTAATCAACAAAGTATTTTTAACCTTAATTATGAAAATGTATTATTCAATCATTGAAGAATGTATTTCTTGACGGATAAAACGTAATCGATTATTTTAAACAAGAATGAACAGTTAATATACATCACATATACCAGTATCTATCAGCTATCAGAAGGCAGTGACAAGGCAGAGAATCGGCAACCCTGTTCTTCTATCTATCTCTACTTCCATTATAACGTGGACCTTACTATATACGACGAGATGACAGGAAAAGGGAGAATTATTGTTGATGTGATCATTAGTAGTAGTACTCTGGGTAATCCTTATTACATGTGTAGAAGAGTATCCTAATAATCAATATTACCTATTCCCATGTTACAAAGCTTTTACAGCGATGGCAAACTTTCGCAGGGCAGATTTGATACAAGATTATCTTAGATTATGACGTTTGAAAGTGTTGCTAATATCAATTGTATGATCACATTTATCGGATTAGAAGACTAGATTCACTGTCATACCATACGATTTTCAAATTTTGGTATTCAAACAAAATAGGCATCAAATCAAATAGCTTTTATTCACAAAAACATAATACAAATTTATAAAATTTTGGTCCAAAATAAAGACTAAAACTATAAATTTTGAATTTAGATGGCTTAAATTGATAAATTGATTAGAAATATTCCACTATGTGAATACTCAATATGAATCAAAAAAAACATGGCGGCTGAGGATTGTTTGTCTACTTCTGTACAGTCACTGTCAAAAGTGAAATAAAATATTTCTGGCCAACTAACAACATTGCAAAGCTAGAGAGAGATAGCGCTATCTGTTTTGTTGCATGTTAGACAAGGATAGCAACACTATTGTCAATCATACACTGCCATTATAACGTGGACCTCACTATAGAGCGGAGCGTGGCATGGCGTGGTCAAAGCGTTCATGATGCACACAGGAAGCGTCTGAGCGTCAAGCGTCAGGACCTGGAAAATGGTGTTGTCTAAGTTTGCATGGACATTACTTTGTGAGAATAATTACTTAGAGTATTGGATTCTAGCTAAGCCTGCTAGGACAGAGTGGGTTAATGAAATTAACTTAGATCGTCGACTATTTGGTGAATATCACCATCTGTTTAATGTGTAAGAAAGCATGATTCCCGATTTTTTGAGTAGCCTACATGCGAATGTCAACTTCACCTTTGATTATATTTTGAAGAGAGTGAAGCCTGATTGGGAAAAACAAATCACTAATTGGAGGAATCCATATCTGCTGGAAGAAAGACTTGTAATAACATTAAGCTCATTTCATATAGATATGAATGAAAGGATTAGAATAGCCATCTTTTGATTTCAAAGTGCAATAGATGAATGTTCTCTTTCGAATAATCAAATAATACACATTACAGGGAATTTGGGCAAACATTAAATATACTAGTTCACTAGACGGTGGGAAAATGTAGAACAACAAGTGCATATTATGTACAAGAGTAGACCAATAGTATGTACATTAGTAGGGCACTCGTACGTTGACGCTTTGTCGCTCCGCTTGTAGACGCTCCAAAAAAAAACCACTTGTTCCAAAGTTTGACGCCACGCTCCGCTCTGCTAGTAGACGCTTCCAGTGTGTTTTAGCTCATTACTCAACATGATATTGTTCACGACGCTCCTCACGGCACACTCCGCTTTCAGTGTGTTTGTACCCTAACATTGGTGTTTCTATCCTTGTCTATCATTCGACAAAGCAGATAGCACTATCCTTCTCTAGCTCAGCAACGTTGCTGGATGGTTTCTTAACAATGAAGAAATATCGTCAATATATCATGAAGAAATATTAATCAACAAAGTATTTTTAACCTTAATTATGAAAATGTATTATTCACGGTTTTCCTCGAAAACGGCTCTAACGATTTTCTTCAAATTTATACCATGGATAGCTATTTATAAGCCCTATCAACTGACATGTCTCATTTCTAGGAAAATTGCAGGAGCTGCGTATATTCTCGAGAAAAAGGCGGATAATTACTAAAAAACCAGTTATCACGGTTTTCTCGAAAACGGCTCTAACGATTTTCTTCAAATTTATAGCATGGATAGCAATTTATAAGCCCTATCAATGACATGAGTCTCATTTCTAGGAAAATTGCAGGAGCTGCGTATATTCTCGAGAAAAATGGCGGATAATTACTGAAAACCCTGTTTTTCACGATTTTCTCAAAAATTACTCGACTGATTTATTTCAAATTCATACTCTGTATAGTTATTTGTCAGCTCCATCAACTGGCACGAGTCTCCTTTTTGGGAAACTAATGGGGGTTTCACCCCATCCTTGAGAAATGGACTTTGTAACCTCCTTCTCGTGCATGAGGTAGGTAGGTAGAGCAGTCTATAAATAACACATAGTCGAGACATTTCATCTGTAGAACTGCTGTTTTGACGACTTTTAAAAATCATCGGATTTCACAATTTACACAAGGAAAAAGTACTCTGAAAACAATTTATTATATACACACATATACAGTAGTCTGATCGTAGTTTCAAATAATTGTTGCCGCCAATCGTCATTATGTTATTCTCTAAATTATTGTCGTTTAAGAATGAGGCTCCCAGTTCAATGAGCAAGGAAAGTTGTGTGAGTGTACCACACCAGATTTTTAAAATTTTGGTCCAAAATAAAGACTAAAACTATAAATTTTGAATTTAGATGGCTTAAATTGATAAATTGATTAGAAATATTCCACTATGTGAATACTCAATATGAATCAAATAAAACATGGCGGCTGAGGATTGTTTGTCTACTTCTGTACAGTCACTGTCAAAAGTGAATAAAATATTTCTGGCCAACTAACAACATTGCAAAGCTAGAGAGATAGCGCTATCTGTTTTGTTTCATGTTAGACAAGGATAGCAACACTATTGTCAATCATACACTGCCATTATAACGTGGACCTCACTATAGAGCGGAGCGTGGCATGGCGTGGTCAAAGCGTTCATGATGCACACAGGAAGCGTCTGAGCGTCAAGCGTCAGGACCTGGAAAATGGTGTTGTAAGTTTGCATGGACATTACTTTGTGAGAATAATTACTTAGAGTATTGGATTCTAGCTAAGCCTGCTAGGACAGAGTGGGTTAATGAAATTAACTTAGATCGTCGACTATTTGGTGAATATCACCATCTGTTTAATGTGTTAAGAAAGCATGATTCCCGATTTTTTGAGTAGCCTACATGCGAATGTCAACTTCAACCTTTGATTATATTTTGAAGAGAGTGAAGCCTGATTGGAAAAACAAATCACTAATTGGAGGAATCCAATATCTGCTGTGAAGAAAGACTTGTAATAACATTAAGCTCATATTTCATATAGATATGAATGAAATGGATTAGAATAGCCTACTTTTGATTTCAAAGTGCAATAGATGAATGTTCTCTTTCGAATAATCAAATAATACACATTACAGGGGAATTTGGGCAAACATTAAATATACTAGTTCACTAGACGGTGGGAAAATGTAGTAGAACAAGTGCATTATTATGTACAAGAGTAGACCAATAGTATGTACATTAGTAGGGCACTCGTACGTTGACGCTTTGTCGCTCCGCTTGTAGACGCTCCAAAAAACAAACCAACTTGTTCCAAAGTTTGACGCCACGCTCCGCTCTGCTAGTAGACGCTTCCAGTGTGTTTTAGCTCATTACTCACATGATATTGTTCACGACGCTCCTCAACGGCACACTCCGCTTTCAGTGTGTTTGTACCCTAACATTGGTGTTTCTATCCTTGTCTATCATTCGACAAAGCAGATAGCACTATCCTCTCTAGCTCAGCAACGTTGCTGGATGTTTCTTACAATGAAGAAATATCGTCAATATATCATGAAGAAATATTAATCAACAAAGTATTTTTAACCTTAATTATGAAAATGTATTATTCAATCATTGAAGAATGTATTTTCTTGACGGATAAAACGTAATCGATTATTTTAAACAAGAATGAACAGTTAATATTACATCACATATATACCAGTATCTATCAGCTATCAAAGGCAGTGACAAGGCAGAGAATCGGCAACCCTGTTCTTCTATCTATCTCTACTTCCATTATAACGTGGACCTTACTATATACGACGAGATGACAGGAAAAGGGAGAATTATTGTTGATGTGATCATTAGTATTAGTACTCTGGGTAATCCTTATTACATGTGTAGAGAGTATCCTAATAATTCAATATTACCTATTCCCATGTTACAAAGCTTTTACAGCGATGGCAACTTTCGCAGGGCAGATTTGATACAAGATTATCTTAGATTATGACGTTTGAAAGTGTTGCTAATATCAATTGTATGATCACTTTATCGGATTAGAAGACTAGATTCACTGTCATACCATACGATTTTCAAATTTTGGTATTCAAACAAAATAGGCATCAAATCAAATAGCTTTTATTCACAAAAACATAATACAAAATTTATAAAATTCATTACACATTAACAGTGAATACTCTCCACAAAGACTTGAGTCTGTGAGTGGAGAGTGAATTCTTTCAAGTTGATTGACATTATGTTCTCATGCTTTGTACATATTATAATTAAAACTATTGTAATTGAATTTACTAATATTCTTCAGCAAATCAAGAATATAAATTGCACACAATGATACTCCATACTGGTTATTAGTATATGCAGATAAATATATAAATAGTAGCTTAAAGACTATACTACCATAGAGAAACAATAGCATAAGTAGATATCCCATGGTATAGGGCGTTTATGTCGCAACTTTTACTGTTATCTCAAGCTGATAGTCCACGTAGTTCTTTCCTGTGAAGTTTTATGACGCTGGAAGTCTCTCATATTGTGCCGTTCATACATTCCCGGTCAAAACAGTAAAAATAGACAGTAATTTGCTCGAGATAACAGTAAAAGCTGCGACATAAACGCCCTATACCATAGGAATATCTACTTACACTATTTTTTCTCTATGATACTACTCATTAAAAATGGCAAATTCACTATGAGTTCAAGTTCTGAATGTGTAGGCGAATTTAATCAGTTGCTCTGCAGCATCCCTGTCAATTTCTAATAACCATCTACTCAAATGCTCCTTGTAGGTGTTAATACTGTGATTTTCCAGAATGATATTTTTATAATTCATTTAATGGATAAGAAAACCGAGTAAATTAATTTGGAAATGATGGGTAATATGTTCTATTCAACAATAATTAATCTTATCCAGTACTGTTTTGCACTATAATTTGTTATTATTATTAAACGAAATTTCAAATTAAATGCTGTAATTCACC
>NW_024094372.1:0-10030 GCF_014356525.2 Nilaparvata lugens
TTGGATAAATTATTTTAAAAATCTTTATTGTATTGTAGTCCAATACTGCAGTTGTAGAAATTTTAGTATGTAATTCGAGCGATAAAGTCGAGTTTTACCCTCTCAATACAGTCATAAATAACTATTATTGTCTAAGTTACGGTAACTCAACTATTTTAGTTGTGGACAATTTTTATCACCCTGAATTAATCACTATAAATCAACAACTATTGTAGTTGTAGACATATTATCATCATCACATTGTCTTTAATCTTCAACTTCTTTTATTCATCTATCAGTTTTTTTTAGTTATTTTAACTGAATTTTCGGAAACCGAGTTGCGAGCATTAACATTCTGCAGGCATAACAAGCCACAACATTGAATCCACTTTTCATGTAAAAACAGCTTAGCAACCTCCTGTCATTGTCACCAACAAACCATCTTATTTAGAATCTTTGCTGTCTCACTATCGTCTGTGAGACGATTCATCGTCTAATTGCCTACTGCATATACCATTTTTCTGTCAGTTGACCGATTTTTTTAATTAATGATTAGAAAAGTTGTAATAAATATATGTTAATATTGTAAATATGGAGACGATATAAAGTACCTCCTTCATAAATCCGGTGTCCCTGCAAACAGTGTCTCTAGCACTTTCAATGAAGAAAATAATACAGTACATGGCTAAATCTTCACAATATACTGTACTTACTGTACTGGCCCTTCTCATTAGTTTGAAAGTTGTATTTAGGAGCGAGGCCTACTGTTCGCAGAACTACTAGTTAATTTAATTCCAACCATGCATTCTACGTAACCTTGTACTTTCAATCTTCATCTCAAGACAGAACACGTTGGCTTCGTGGTCATTTTTTTTAATTAGTCCGTCTTTCATACTCTTGTGTAACACAGCTAGCTTACACTCCTCGGGAGTAGACACCTCATTAGAATGCTGTCCTGGTTTAGAATGCCTCATTAGAATGCACTGCAATAGTCGAGTGCGGCTCATCACCAATGCTGGAAACGTCAGGTGGAGCTTTTCAAAGAAATGTTTGTTTCACTCGTAAATGAAAAGTATACTCAACTCTACGCGGTTTTTCTAATGATAAAGAACAGGTTCCAGATTAAATATCATAACTGTAGCTAGAGTTTGCTGGTGTCGTTTTCATAATCTTAGTTTGTGCTCTAGGTTTTTTAAATAGTCCTGAGCATAATATGACATATTCTTCTCACTTTATAGCTAAAAACGACAGTCCTAGATATTTAATTCATATAATATTATTTATTTAATGGAAGAGAGAAGTTTTCATTGAGGACAGGAGTTCATGAGTTAAGCTAGTGTAACTTTCGTAATCTTTTGTTTGCTCTAGACACATGTATTTGCTTTCTTCTTCTTCTTCATCTTCTTGTTCTTCTTCTTCTTCTTCATCTTTTCTTATTCATCCCATTCCCTCCTTCTCCCCCACTCTTCTCCTATTATTCTTGTCCATCTCCGATCTTCTTCTCCTCCTACTCCTTCTTCTTCTTCTTCTTCTTCTTCTTCTTCTTCTTCTTCTTCTTCTCTTCTTCTTCTTCTTCTTCTTCTTCTTCTTCTTCTTCTCCTTCTTTTTCTTCTTCTTCTTCTTCTTCTTCTCCTTCTTTTTCTTCTTCTTCTTCTTCTCTTCTTCTTCTTCTTTCTTTTTCTTCTTCTCTCCCATCTTCTTCTTAAATAGCCGGACTGTTAGGAAACATATAACACATTTTTCTCATTTTATAGCTTAAACGTAGCCCTGAAAACTTATAATCATATAAAATATAATAAAGGTAAGATTGGCTTATACTGTACGGGATGGGGAATTCACAAATGACGCATCATCACGTCTAAACTACGGACTGATATCTCTTAGCATTTCATATAATTGTTCATAATTACCTTTGATGGTTATAGGCCTATTTCAAATTCTTCAAGATTCCTTACGTCAAGTTTTCAGTTTTCCAAGTCGCAATTGAACTTTGCGGAACACGAGCTACCTATGGACTTCCTATTACTGGACCTGCGCCTACAAAAAAAATGCCGCCTTATGTGGTGGCCGGCTTGATATTTTCAACAGAACTAGACGAACTGAGATTTCGACTAAGTGAGACGCTCTCTAACACTGAATAGTGATTTTTGCTTAGAAGGAATTTCTATAAGATCACCACATACAGCGGCATTTTACTTTCCTTGCCCGATTACCATGGTAAGGAGTATTTCTTTCCGAAAAAATTCGTGTGTGTGTGTGTGTGTGTGTGTGTGTGATGTGTGTGTAGGAGTGTATGTGCGTCTGTGTACACGATATCTCATCTCCCAATTACGGAATGACTTGAATTTGGAACTTAAGGTCCTTCCCCTATAAGAATCCAACACTAACAATTTCAATGAAATGCAATTCAAGATGGCGGCTAAAATGGCGAAATGTTTCAAAACAGGGTTTTTCGCGATTCTCTCAAAACGGCTCCAACGAATTGATCAAATTCATACCTAAATTAGTCAATGATAAGCTCTATCAACCACCATAATAAGTCCCATATCTGTGAAAATTTCAGGAGCTCCGCCCCATCTAAGCAAAGTTTGATTTTAGATTCCCAATTATCAGGCTTCAATACAATTTAAACAAAAAATTTCAAGTGGAAAAGATTGAGTATGAAAATCTCTACCATTAATGTTCAGTACATTTTTTTCTAAATTGAAAATAGCTCGAATTCGAGAAAATGTGATTATTTCAATTGCAAACTGTTGGCAACTGTTGATTCTATTAAATCATTCACTGTGAAGAGATAGCAGACCTCGTGTGTTTCCAGTGTTATTGTCCTGTCACCAGCTGGCTCAGATCATTGAAAGTAGTGGACTTTAGATGCGCGGGCACACTAGCGTCAGGTGATCAATTTTCATACGGCAAGGAAAGTTGTGTGAGTGCGCCACCCAGATTTTTTTTCTAGGCTCAGGTCTGATAGTATATAGGAGGTTCTGGCTACCTGCTAGTAAATATAATTTGATGAAGAAGAAAAGTTTACTCTTGACTAGAATATGTTTTCGAACGTTTATTTTTCAAAAAATGACACAGTTCACTGGGTTATAGAGGTGAGCTATATCTCCATTGCATATTTTCATCTCTGTTTTTTTCAAAACATGACACAGTTCACTGGGGTTAAAGAGGTGAGCTTATCTCCTTGCATATTTTCATCTCTGTCGACATTATCATTCTATTCTTGTGCTCAGAGCTGATTGAAAGCCTATTCATATCCTTGCTTCCGCGTTCCTCGCTGAATAGCAAATGTACGCTCTCTTTTTATCAAACATCTTCCACCCTATACAAACGTTAACTTTATACTCATTTTATACAAACATTCAATCACTTCAGACTCGAAACTCATCTCTTGCTCAAGAATAGATCCATAGATTGCAGTTGGAATTCTGTATACTAATAAGAGGTATTACAATGTTTGCCTGATATTGAAATCATATCGTAAATTTGAAAAACAGTTTTATTTTTGTGACATCCACATTTATTGGACGTGTATAGGACTGCAGTTTCGTGTTGAAACGTATTGTCTTTTTATTTTTCTTCTTCTTCATCATAGTCTTCTTCTTCTTTTCTTCTATCTTCTATTTTTTCATCTTATTCCTCCTCTTTTCCTCCTTTTCCAGTTTGCTTCTTCATCCTATCCCTATTTTCTTTACCCCCACTCCTCTCCATCACCAACTTCTTTCTTCTTTTTCTCTTCTCTTCCTTTCTTCCTCTCCCCTTCTTCACTTATTCATCATCATCATCATCATCATCATCATCATCATCATCATCTCTTCTCTCTTCTCTTCTTCTTCTCTTCTTCTTCTTCTTCTTTTTCTTCATCCTATTTCTCCTCTTCTCCTCCTTTCCGCTTCACCTCTTCATATATCCCCTATTTTCTTCATCACCCTCCTCTCTCCCTCGTCTCCATCTTCTTCTTCTTTTCTTCTTCTTCTATTCTTCTTCCTCCTTCTTCACTCTATCATCATCTTCTTCTTCTTCTTCTTTTTCTTCATCCTATTCCTCCTCTTCTCCTCCTTTTCCAGCTACACCTTCTTCATCCTATCCCTATTTTCTTCACCACCCACTCCTCTCCTTCTTCTTCATCTTCTTCTTCTTCTTCTGCTTCTTCTTCTTCTTCTTCTTCTTCTCTTCTTCTTCTTCTCTTCTTCTTCTTCTTCTTCTTCAATCAAATACTGCCATTATAACGTGGACCTCTTTATAGCTGTTGATTGCGGACAAGCAGTGTAATTGAACGGAATTTTAGAGTCAAACTCATTCAATGAGCCACTGAACTGAATTGTGCATTAGCGAATTAATATGGGGCCAATGAGTAGCCGACTAATGTCAAGTTAACGGTTACAAGGACAGTCTCATAGCAATTTCGTCTGGAACTGTTTTCACCATCAGAGAAGCGATAAAAGAACTCTACACAGACCATTGTATATTCTTCTATAGTGAGGTCCACGTTATAATGTGCAGTGGAGAAAGATAGGAGATCACGTTGCCGATCCTCTATCTTGTCAATGCCTTCTATAGCGGTAGCTGATACAGTTTTATTGATCCTATTATATTAAGCGAGCAATTTCTGTATTTATATATCTGGCTATTTGTATATTTTTTATTTATGTTTTACGGATCTCGAAGACGGCTCTAACGATTTTCACGAAATTTGGAACATAGTAGTTTATGATATAAAGATTCGATTGCCTAGGTCTCATCCTTGGAAAACCTCGCTGAACGACATTAAAGGACGACATAATTCATCCTGGAAAACAGATGATTATTCGTCGTCTCTTGATAATAACAGAATGCGTGGTCCTGTGTGGGAGAGAGACAGAATTTTTCCAGCTGTGTAATCATAATCAATCAGCGACAAATTTTATCTAGCTGGACAATTTAATCGATTTGATCAACATAATCTGATTTGATGACATTACATGATAATCCTCCTAACTAGAGTATATCAATATTTCAAAGGTGATCATTATTTGACAATTTCAAGTGAGTGTTATTCAATTGGTTTGTATAAAATCTAACTTATATTTTTTTGTTTTCAAATGTTTGAACAGGAATTTGAACCTGAATTCAGTGTAGGACATAACCTACTTTCTGTACTATTTATGTGTATATCAAATTCGGGAAAGAAACAGTTTTGGGCTGTGCCTGTTAGTACTTCCCCAATCATTTAAAAGAATTGTGTTCGGTTTATCAAAAGTCAATAAATAAATAAATAACGAGGGAAGCTCGGTGACCCGATATTGTAATATTAACGGTTCATTCTCGTTTAAAATAATCAATTATATTTTATTAAGCAAGAAATTTTCTCATAATGTCATAATGAATCTCATAATCAGATGAAATATTTTGTTGATTAATGTTATTCTACATTGTTGAAAGATGATCTGGCAACAGAGCAAAGCGAGAAAGAGATAGCGCTATCCGCTTGTTGAATGATAGACAAGGATAGCAATACTATTGCTGATCAAACACTGCCATTATAACGTGGACCTCACTATAGGAGTCTATGGCACAGACATCATGGAGTGTTCCCATTCTTGGATTGGAGGGGTGGAAGGGGCATCCAAAATAGGTCAATGAGATTAGTTTATTGGCGTTTTTGGGAGGGGAGGGCTTGACAGGGGTGAACTGCCCTCAAAAATTCGATTCTGGCAAAATGCCCCCTGATACACTCACATTAACTAAACGGTAATCGCTGCTAGGATAGACAACAGGCTTTTCTTCCCTCTCACTCTTGTTCACTCGTTTCCATACTCATCCTCTTCCTCTTCTTCTCCTTCTCTGGTGATTTATGATGTCTCCAGTTGCCTTTGACCGTCATTCGTATGAAATTGCGAGAGTTTACGCACAAAGTAGAAAGGAAAAAAGGAAACGCTACTGTAGCAACTGCTGGCATTTTATTGCTGCTCATTTCTTCCTCTTCTTCTTCTCCTTCTTCATTTCTTCTTCTTCTTCTTCTACTTCTTCTTCTTCTTCATCATCTCATCCTCCTCCTCCTCCTACTCCTACTCTTCTCCATCACCGTTCTTCTTCTTCTCCATCTCTTCTTCTTCTTCTTCTTCTTCTTCTTCCTCATCCTCTTCATCTTCTTCTCCTTTTTCTTCTTCTTCTTTTTCTTCTTCTTCTTCTTCTTCTTCTTCTTCTTCTTCTTCTCCTTCTCCTTCTTCTTCATCTTAATCTTCTTCATCTCATTCCCTCCTTCTCCTCCCCCTCTTCTCTATTCTTCTTCTTCTTCTCTTCTCCTTCTTCTCCATCGCCGTTCTTCTTCTCCTCCTCCACCTTCTTCTTCTCCATCTCTTCTTCTTCTTCTTCTTCATCTTCTTCGTCTTCTTCTTCTCCTCCTCCTCCACCTTCTTCTTCTCCATCTCTTCTTCTTCTTCATCTTCTCCGTCTTCTTCTTCTCCTCCTCCACCTTCTTCTTCTCCATCTCTTCTTCTTCATCTTCTTCGTCTTCTTCTTCATCTCATTCCCTCCCTCTCCTCCTACTCTTCTCCTATTATTCTTATCCATCTCCGATCTTCTTCTCATCCTCCTCGTTCTTCTTCTTGTTCTTCTCCTTCTCTCTCTCTTACAAAGCTCTCTGCTCCCCCTCCAATTCTCCCAAAATTCTATAAAATTATTATCTCCCCAACTTCTCTAAAAATAGGTCAGACCAATCACTTGAAGAGGTCTGAAAACTTTTCAAGGTTTGCTTGTTCAACAAAGTTGTAAAAGTTAAGTTCTCCGATAAATTGATGGAATTTTTCAAAAATCTCTCGTGAGATTCACTGGCTGCATTCCTTCTAAACATTACACTTCACATTCAAGCAATGCCAAATGCAATATGATTGTATCCAATTAGGAACATCGCTTGAAATAATACAATATTTTGAACACATTATTGTTCCAAGTTATGTCGTAAAGTGTTAAGATGTATTGAAATGAATGAAAAAGATTCTATTCATCAAAAAACCATACAATACAGGGAATCTGTTTCTTATCATCGAAGCATGGAAATTACAGAATATAATGATTTACATTATGATAAGGTCTTTTTATATGAATGAATAAAACAAAACGCCCCGAGACCTAGCCTGTATGGGGTGGTATGCATAAATCTTAAAACTAGAGTAGATGGGTGATTTGTTGCGACCGACTAGACTCTATATTACAAATATACTGCTAGAGTGACATAAATTAGAAGAAACAAAGTGGACTATCTCATTAAAATAAGCTATTATAATAGGATACTAGCCGTCAGCCTCGCTTCGCTCGCCATATCCGTCTAGCCAGGGGGCTCCGCCCCTTGGACCCCCGACTGGATCGTCCAAGAATGAGATAAGCAAGCTCGCTTCGCTCGCCTGCATTTTTCTTGAGCATTTTTATCATATGTAGGACGATCCAGTCGGGGGTCCAGACTAAACGTCTGGCTAAACGGATATGGCGAGCGAAGCGAGCCTGACGGCTGGTAATATATATTCACAGGAATAGCTCTGATTGAAGTAGCAGTGCCCAATCAATTTCTCCGCGATAAATGCATTTCAATCTTCAACTTGGGTCAGCCTAACAAAGTCAACTCAACTAATGCAACCTGACAAAATTATTATTTAGTACCAGTTTACACTGGTTCGAAGAGGTACTCTCTCTAGATTATAGTTCTATATTAACATATGGTATGGATATTTTTCAATTATATTAGAGAATAAGAAGAATATAGGCTACATGCAAAAGACGAACTTCAAACCCTTTTGGTCCGGTAGATTTTTAGTTCTGCGAGTGAGTCAGTCAGTCAGTCAGTCAGTCAGTGAGTGAATGCCATTTCGCTTTTATATAATTATATAGATAGATGCAATAATTCTTAAAATACACTGACTAACAAATTTAGCATATGAAATCAACCATAAATGTAATAAATTGTTCAGACCTTATGCGTACTATTTTATACTTTGTTCAAATTAACTTCCGACTTGGAATAGACATGCGCAGCAGAGAAGGCATACAGCGGCAGGGATACAACGGCGGCTATGTTGCCGTGTGGTATCGACCAGCGCTCCTAATTTCCAGTGAGTATTCAAGCGCTCATTTTAAACTTGGGAAGTATCCTCTCTGCAATCACAGACTCGACTGACTCTATTCGACAAATTGACAACTACGCTTCCACCTATGACTCAATCCATCACTGCAATTGGCTGATCTCCCTCCATTTCTCTGCGCCGCGAATTCCTCCAAGTCTGAAGAAGATTTGCACGGAGTATAGTAAACGTTTTAGAAGATTATGTTCCTAACGTGGCATCACTTTTTGTTTTGTTTCAGATGACACTATCAGAGTGGCAGGTACGTCAACTGTGCCAGGCTACCAGACAAATCTTGCTGGAGCAGCCAATGCTTCTGGAACTGGAGGCTCCAGTCAACATTGTTGGCGACATCCACGGACAATTTGACGATCTGCTCAGGCACTTCGACAAACTGGGATTCCCGCCTCAAGCTAACTACCTATTTCTCGGCGATTATGTTGATAGGTGAGTGTTTTTACTTTCCTTGCCCTACTACCATAGGTAAGGAAAGTATTGCTTTCCAAAAAAAATTAAGGTACCCCAATTTCAAGTTTTCTATACGTTTCAAGGTCCCCTGAGTCCAAAACATGATTTTTGGGTGTTGGTCTGTGTGTGTGTGTGTGTGTGTGTATGTGTGTATGTGTGTATGTCGGTGAACACGATAACTCCATTCCTAATTAACCGATTGACTTGAAATTTCAAACTTAAGGTCCTTATACCATGAGGACCCGACAATAAGAATTCGATTAAATCAATTCAAGATGGCGGAAAAATGCGGATAATACTAAAAAACCATGTTTTTCACGATTTTCTCAAAAACGGCTCTAACGATTTTCTTCAAATTTATACTGGATAGCTATTTATAGCCCTATCAACTGACATGAGTCTCATTTCTGGGAAATTGCAGGAGCTGCGTAATATTCTCGAGAAAAATGGCGGATAATTACTAAAAAACCA
This sequence comes from Nilaparvata lugens, assembly GCF_014356525.2. Classification (NCBI taxonomy): domain Eukaryota; kingdom Metazoa; phylum Arthropoda; class Insecta; order Hemiptera; family Delphacidae; genus Nilaparvata; species Nilaparvata lugens. The sequence continues at coordinate 9,015 of NW_024094372.1, forward strand.
TGTTTTTCACGGTTTTTTCGAAAACGGCTCTAACGATTTTCTTCAAATTTATACCGTGGATAGCTATTTATAAGCCCTATCAACTGACATGAGTCTCATTTCCAGGAAAATTGCAGGAGCTGCGTAATATATTCTCGAGAAAAATGGCGGATAATTACTGAAACCATGTTTTTCACGATTTTCTCAAAATTACTCGACTGATTTATTTCAAATTCATACTCGTATAGTTATTTATCCTCCATGACTGGCATGATCTCCTTTCTGGGAAACTAATGGGGGTATCACCCATTCTTGAGAAATGGTCTTTGTAACCTCCTTCTCGTGCATGAGGTAGGTAGGTAGAGCAGTCTATAAAAATAACACATAGTCGAGATATTTCATCTGTAGACAGCTGTTTCGACGACTTTTAAAAATCATCGGATTTCACAATTTACACAAAGGAAAAAGTACTCTGAAAACAATCATATATACACATATACAGTAGTCTGATCGTAGTTTCAATAATTATGTTGCCGCCAATCGTCATTATGTTATTTCTCTAAATTATCGTCGTTTAAGAATGAGGCTCCCAGTTCAATGAGCAAGGAAAGTTGTGTGAGTGTACCACCAGATTTTTTTATTTGTCATAGTCATTCAATCTCGCTGTTTTTTCATGCATGAAATCAAGCCGGTAAAGCGATTATGTTGATAGGTGAGTGTTTTTATTTATTTTTCCTACAGTTACCTTGAAAAGTGGCCATTCCTGTACTGATACAGAACGCAAAGAATCACTTATCCGCTCTAGTGCGGGAAAATTTTTTTCTGCACTCCAGATTTGCAACATGGCAACACAAAATAGTTGGTGGGTTATATGGAGGATTACTGCACGCAACAACACACGACCGGGTCGAGAGAGAGATTGATTGAAGTACTTTATGTAGATTACAATATATATTATACTGGCTCATACACTTATATACAATAGCTTACAATACAGGAAAATTATAGATGAATTTACAAAATATAAAATTAAGAAA
>NW_024094373.1:0-7500 GCF_014356525.2 Nilaparvata lugens
TCTTTTCTTTTCTTCTTCTTCTTCTTTTCTTCTTCTTCTTCTTCTTCTTCTTCTTCTTTCTTATTCTTCTTCTTCTTCTTTTCTTCTTCTTTCTTCTTCGTTCTTCTTCTTCTTTTCTTCTTCTTCTTATTCTTCTTTCTTTTCTTCTTCTTCTTCTTCTTCTTCTTCTTCTTTTTCTTCTTCTTCTCTTCTTCTCTTCTCTTCTTCTTCTTCTTCTTCTTCTCTCTTCTTCTTCTTTTCTTCTTCTTCTTCTTCTTCTCTTCTTCTTCTTCTTCTTCTTCTTCTTCTTCTTTCGTCTTCTTTTCTTCTTCTTCTTCTTTTCTTCTTCTTTCTTCTTCTTTCTTCTTCTTCTTCTTCTCTTCTTCTACATCATCTTTTGCTTCTTACCTTTGTTACGTTTGATGTCCTCCTCCTCCTCTTCTTCACCACCATTTTCAAAAGCAGAAGAAGAAGAAGAAGAAGAAGAGGAAGTGAAAGAAGAATGGAAGAAAGCTTTGCTCTCTGCTGAGAGACCTCCTCCATGTTTGTCATACTTTTGATTCTTATCATTTTTCTCACATGCCATCTTTGTTCACTCACGTCTCTTCATTCTTTTGTACTCATATGCCTTTGCAAAATGAATGGTGATATTGGTACAAGCCATGGTTTTTTACTTTCCTTGCCCTATTACCATAGGTAAGAAAAGTATTGCTTCCCAAAAAAAATTAAGGTACCCTAATTTCAAGTTTTTTATATGTTTCAAGGTCCCCTGAGTTCAAAACATGATTTTTGGGTATTGGTATGTGTGTGTGTGTGTGTGGGTGTGTGTGTGTGTGGTGTGTGTGGTGTGTGTGTGTGTGTGGGTGTATGGTGTGTGTGTGTGTGTATGTGTGTGTGTGTGTGGTGTGTGTGTGTGTGTGTGTGTGTGTGTTGTGTGGTGTGGTGTGGGTGTGTGTGTGTGTGTGTGTGTGTGGTGTGTGTGTGTGTGTGTGTGTGGGTGTGTATGTGTGTGTGTGTGTGTATGTTGTGGTGTGTGTGTGTGTGGTGTTGTGTGTGTGTGTGTGTGTGTGTGTGTGTGTGTGGTGTGTGTGTGTGTGTGTGTGGGTGTGTGTGTGTGTGTGTGTGTGTGTGTGTGTGTGTGTGTGTGTGTGTGTGTGTGTGTGTGTGTGTGTGGTGTGTGTGTGTGTGTGTGGTGTGAACACGATAACTCTATTCCCAATAAACCGATTGACTTGAAATTTCAAACTCAAGGTCCTTACACCATGAGGATGGGGACAATAATAAATTCAATAAAATTAATTCAAGATGGCGGAAAAAATGGCGTATGATACTAAAAAAACCATGTTTTCACGGTTTTATCGGTAACGGCTCTAAAGATTTTCTTCAAATTCATAGCAAGGATAGCTATTTATAAGCCCTATCAACTGACATGAGTCTCATTTCTGGGGAAATTGCGGGGGAGTTCCGTAATATTCTTAAGAAAAATGGCGGATAATTACTAAAAAACCATGTTTTTCACGAAAATGACTTGGCCGATTTCTTTCAAATTCATACCTGTATCGTTATTATCAGCTCTATCAACTGGCATGAGTCTCCTTCCTGAGAAACTAATGGGGGGTCCACCCCATCCTAGAGAAATGGACTTTGCAACCTCCTTCTCGTGCATGAGGTAGGTAGGTAGAGCAGTTTAGAAGAAGAACACATAGTCAAGATATTTCATCTGTAGAACAGCTTTTTTGAAGACTTTAGAAAAAATCATAGAGTTTCAGAATTTACAAAAAGGTAGAAGAACTCTGAAAACAATATTATATAACACATATAGGCTACAGTAGTCTGATCGTAGTTTTCAAATTTGTTACCTCCAATCGTCATTATGTTATTCCCCTAAATTATTCTCGTTTGAGAATGAGGCTACAGTCATGAGCAAGGGAAGTTGTGTGAGTGTACCACACCAGATTTTTTGAATCATTATTATTAGTGGGACTTACGCTTACAAGTCAGCTTACGATTAGCATTGGTTTGCTACCTTTGATACCGTATTCAATATAAAATTCCTAAAATATATTGATTGATTCATCAGTTCATTCTATTTATTATTTGCGGGTATAATTACAACTCATATCACTATGATTGGGATGAGAACAGGCATATTCAGTACTATTTTCAATTTAATGTATTTCCCAATATTTAGAAGCTTTCCAAAAACAAATCTAGATGAATGATGAATTCTAGAAATTTTCAAATGAGTTTCACGCTGAAAATTGATGTCAACAACTTATTATAATTCTTATCAACTTATATTTAAACTACTATCTAATCTAAACAACTAAACACTCTTGGAACAAATTCAACAAATAAACTTATCTTGCACTTCAAGAGTATCTATTGGGACTCAAAGACTATACCGTATATTTTTCGAGATAGTTAACATCAAAAAATCTTTTTTCTACAACTGCCCATAAGAAAGAATTCACATACTCAATTCTCCTCGTAAAACAGCTTTTGAGGAGAATCTACTTTTTCCCTCGCTAACCATCTGCGCTGCGCAGTAGTAGATTCTTTATGCTCGCAGATCATTCGCGATGCGCAGAAGAGCTTCTTTACGCTCACGAATCAGCTGATGATAAGCAGCTCGCCAAAGACAAACCACTCTCGGTCAGATCTTAACCTAAAAAGTCGGTAATTGTACCGATTCTACAGCCATGATGAATATCAGTGTAGACGAATTATAAACTTTTATTATTATAAACTCCGCCGATATTAATTAATTTAACAGGTTTGGGCAGTGTAGAAAAAATTTAATTCGCGCGTAATGCTTCTTTATCGCTCTTGCAAAATTATCACGCTCCGCTTCGCGTCGCGTGATCACTGTTTTGCGCGAGCGATAAAGTCGCGCATTACGCTCTTTTAATACATGAATAGCTAATCTATAATATAATAAAGGAAAGAACTGGCTTATTACACGTAGGGGATAGGAAATTCACGAATGACACATCATCACGTCTCAACTACTCAACTGATTTACTTGAAATTTTGCATACAGCTTTTCAATTTACCGAGGATGGTGAAGGCCTGTTTTAAACTCTTCAAGATTTCAGTAGGTCAAGTTTTCAGTTAGGTCAAGTTTTCAATAGACCCTTGCGAGGCACGGGTTTCCCGCTATAGTGAGGTCGACGATATAATGGCAGTGGAGAAAGATGGGAGAAAAACGTTGCCGATCCTCTGTCTTGTCAATGCCTACTGTAGACGGTAGCTGATACAGGTTTATTAATGTAATATTAACGGTTCATTCTCGTTTAAAATAATCAATAATAATTTATATAAGCAAGAATTACATTTTTTAATGATTTTTCATAATTAATAATTAACTAGTAGTTCTGTGAACAGTAGACCTCGCGCTCAGTAAGTTACATTGACCTGTTATGTTTTTTTCTTAAATTAATAAATAATTTATCAATTAAAAATTTCTAGAAAAATCCTAAATAAACATAGAGTTTTCTGTCCTATATCGTACCGTGACGTGTCGTCCCGGAATGTGAGTGTGAGCGCTGTTATCAGGTCTGGCTGCAACTGTCTACAACGTTGATGGAAAGATTTTAAAGATTTTCGATGTTTTAGAACGGGTAGTATTACTTCCTTTTAACGGGTACTATTACCTCACTTCGCTCGGTCAATTAATTATTTACAACTATTCGGCGCACAATTTTCGATGGAGGAACGTGTTCAAGAATCGAATTTATACATTTAATTTTATATTTTCGAACACCCACGTCAATAATGTTCTTTGCAGGTGTACCCACAGAGTGATGAAGGAGAGATCGCAGGTTATTTTATGTTTGAAAATGGTGGTACGCCATTTTGGAGAGAATTTTTTCGAGTATAATTCTACCATTAAATTCTATACTATTTTAAGTTTATAGTGAGGTTCACGTTATAAAGTCAGCACCTAGTTGTCGATTCACTTCTAGAATTTATTGATACAGAAATACCGCTATCAGATATCCTCTATAGAAGGCAGTGGCAGGGCAGAGAGTCGTTATGCAGTTCTCCTATCTTTCTTCACTGCCATTGTAATTGGGACTATAGAAGTATGTATGAATGCATGAAAAATAGTAAAATATTTGCTAGTGACCAAATACAATGGAGAAAGCACTTAGAGGCTACAGACATGATCTCTCATGTCCATGAAGTAAGAATAGAACCAAGCCATTCTTACTCATCTTCTCCTACTTATTTCCTTCTTTTCCTTCTTCTTCTTCTTCTTCTTCTTCTTCTTCTTCTTCTTCTTCTTCTTCTTCTTCCTTCTTCTTCTTTCTTCTTCTTCTTCTTCTCTTCTTCTTCTTCTTCTCTTCTCTTCTTCTTCTTCTTTTTTCTTCTTCTTCTTCTTCTTCTTCTTCTTCGTCTCTTCTTCTTCTTCTTCTTCTTCTTCTTCTCTTCTTCTTCTTCTTCTCTTCTTCTTCTTCTTCTTCTCTTCTTCTTCTGCTTCTTCTTCTCTTCTTCTTCTCTTCTTCTTCTTCTTCTTCTTCTTCTTCTCTTCTTCTTCTTCTTCTTCTTCTTCTCTTCTTCTTCTCTTCTTTCTTCTTTCTTCTTCTTCTTCTTCTTCTTCTTCTTCTTCTTCTTCTTCTTCTGTCTTCTTCTTCTTCTTCTCTTCTCTTCTTCTCTCTTCTTCTTCTCTTCTTCTTCTTCTTCTTCTCCTTCTTCTCTATCTTCTTCTTCTTCTTCTTCTTCTTCTTCTTCTTCTTCTTCTTCTTCGTCTTCTTCTCTCTCTTCTTCTTCTTCTTCTTCTTCTTCTTCTTCTTCTTCTTCTTCTTCTTCTTCTTCTTCTTCTTCTTCTTCTACATCATCTTTTGCTTCTTACCTTTGTTACGTTTGATGTCCTCCTCCTCCTCTTCTTCCACCACCATTTTCAAAAGCAGAAGAAGAAGAAGAAGAAGAAGAGGAAGTGAAAGAAGAATGGAAGAAAGCTTTTGCTCTCTGCTCTGAGAGACCTCCTCCATGTTTGTCATACTTTTGATTCTTATCATTTTTCTCACATGCCATCTTTGTTCACTCACGTCTCTTCATTCTTTTGTTACTCATATGCCTTTGCAAAATGAATGGTGATATTGGTACAAGCCATGGTTTTTTACTTTCCTTGCCCTATTACCATAGGTAAGAAAAGTATTGCTTCCCAAAAAAAATTAAGGTACCCTAATTTCAAGTTTTTTATATGTTTCAAGGTCCCCTGAGTTCAAAAACATGATTTTTGGGTATTGGTATGTGTGTGTGTGTGTGTGTGTGTGTGTGTGTGTGTGTGGTGTGGGTGTGTGGTGTGTGTGGTGTGTGGTGTGTGTGTGTGTATGTGTGTGTGTGGTGTGTGTGTGTGTGGTGTGTGGTGTGTGTGTGTGTGTTGTGTGTGTGTGGTGTGTGTGTGTGTGTGTGTGGTGTGTGTGTGTGTGTGTGTGTGTGTATGTTGTGTGTGTGTGTGTATGTGTGTGTGTGTGTGTGTGTGTGTGTGTGTGTGTGTGTGTGTGTGTGGTGTGGGTGTGTGTGGTGTGTGTGTGTGTGTGTGTGTGTGTGTGGTGTGTGTGGTGTGTGTGGTGTGTGTGTGTGTGTGTGTGTGTGTGTGTGTGTGTGTGTGTGTGTGTGTGTGTGTGGTGTGTGTGTGAACACGATAACTCTATTCCCAATAAACCGATTGACTTGAAATTTCAAACTCAAGGTCCTTACACCATGAGGATGGGACAATAATAAATTCAATAAAATTTAATTCAAGATGGCGGAAAAAATGGCGTATGATTACTAAAAAACCATGTTTTCACGGTTTTATCGGTAACGGCTCTAAAGATTTTCTTCAAATTCATAGCAAGGATAGCTATTTATAAGCCCTATCAACTGACATGAGTCTCATTTCTGGGGAAATTGCGGGAGTTCCGTAATATTCTTAAGAAAAATGGCGGATAATTACTAAAAAACCATGTTTTTCACGAAAATGACTTGGCCGATTTCTTTCAAATTCATACCCTGTATCGTTATTTATCAGCTCTATCAACTGGCATGAGTCTCCTTCCTGAGAAACTAATGGGGGGTCCACCCCATCCTAGAGAAATGGACTTTGCAACCTCCTTCTCGTGCATGAGGTAGGTAGGTAGAGCAGTTTTAGAAGAAGAACACATAGTCAAGATATTTCATCTGTAGAACAGCTTTTTTGAAGACTTTAGAAAAATCATAGAGTTTCAGAATTTACAAAAAGGTAGAAGAACTCTGAAAACAATATTATATAACACATATAGGCTACAGTAGTCTGATCGTAGTTTTCAAATTTGTTACCTCCAATCGTCATTATGTTATTCCCCTAAATTATTCTCGTTTGAGAATGAGGCTTACAGTTCAATGAGCAAGGGAAGTTGTGTGAGTGTACCACACCAGATTTTTTTGAATCATTATTATTAGTGGGACTTACGCTTACAAGTCAGCTTACGATTAGCATTGGTTTGCTACCCTTTGATACCGTATTCAATATAAAATTCCTAAAATATATTGATTGATTCATCAGTTCATTCTATTTATTTATTTGCGGGTATAATTACAAATCATATCACTATGATTGGGAGAGAACAGGCATATTCAGTACCTATTTTCAATTTAATGATATTTCCCAATATTTTAGAAGCTTTCCAAAAACAAATCTAGATGAATGATGAATTCTAGAAATTTTCAAATGAGTTTCACGCTGAAAATTGATTTCAACAACTTATTATAATTCTTATCAACTTATATTTAACTACTATCTAATCTAAACAACTAAACACTCTTGGAACAAATTCAACAAATAAACTTATCTTGGCACTTCAAGAGTATCTATTGGGACTCAAAGACTATACCGTATATTTTTCGAGATAGTTAACATCAAAAAATCTTTTTTCTACAACTGCCCATAAAGAAAGAATTCACATACTCAATTCTCCTCGTAAAACAGCTTATTTTTGAGGAGAATCTACTTTTTCCCTCGCTAACCATCTGCGCCTGCGCAGTAGATTTTCTTTATGCTCGCAGATCATTCGCGCATGCGCAGAAGAGCTTCTTTACGCTCACGAATCAGCTGATGATAAGCAGCTCGCCAAAGACAAACCACTCTCGGTCAGATCTTAACCTAAAAAGTCGGTAATTGTACCGATTCTACAGCCATGATGAATATCAGTGTAGACGAATTATAAACTTTTATTATTATAAACTCCGCCGATATTTAATTAATTTAACAGGTTTGGGCAGTTGTAGAAAAAATTTAATTCGCGCGTAATGCTTCTTTATCGCTCTTGCAAAATTATCACGCTCCGCTTCGCGTCGCGTGATCACTGTTTTGCGCGAGCGATAAAGTCGCGCATTACGCTCTTTTAATACATGAATAGCTAATCTATAATATAATAAAGGAAAGAACTGGCTTATACACGTAGGGGATAGGAAATTCACGAATGACACATCATCACGTCTCAACTACTCAACTGATTTACTTGAAATTTTGCATACAGCTTTTCAATTTAC
>NW_024094374.1:0-10144 GCF_014356525.2 Nilaparvata lugens
ATAATTCATCCATTAATTCAAGATACATAACCATTATTCATTGGTTCAAGACACACAATCATGATTTATGATTCATTCATCGATTCAAGATACACAATCATAAATCATCCATTGATTCAAGATACATGATCATGGTTCATAATTAATTCATTGGTTCAAGACACACAATCATGATTTATGATTCATTCATCGATTTAAGATACACAATCATAAATCATTCATTGATTCAAGATACATGATCATGATTTATGATTCATTCATCGATTTAAGATACACAATCATAAATCATCCATTGATTCAAGATACATGATCATGATTCATAATTAATTCATTGGTTCAAGACACACAATCATGATTTATGATTCATTCTTCGATTTAAGATACACAATCATGAACCATTCATTGATTCAAGATACATGATCATGATTCATAATTAAATCATCGGTTCAAGACACACAATCATGATTTATGATTCATTCATCGATTTAAGATACACAATCATAAATCATCCATTGATTCAAGATACATGATCATGATTCATAATTAATTCATTGGTTCAAGACACACAATCATGATTTTTGATTCATTCTTCGATTTAAGATACACAATCATAAATCATTCATTGATTCAAGATACATAATCATGATTCATAATTAATTCATTGGTTCAAGACACACAATCATGATTTATGATTCATTCATCGATTTAAGATACACAATCATAGATCATCCATTGATTAAAGATTACACAATCATAATCTATAATTCATACATTGATTCAGTATACTCAATATTATCATAGAAAAAATTAAGGGAGAACTAACTGGCACAATCAAAAACCGTTCCTCCTCTCGGTCACTGAAAAAAATCAATATCATTATAAATTCATAATAATTTATAATATTCACAAATAAGTTATTGACTCAAGATGTACAATTGTTCCTAGAAATAATTGGGTGAGGACTAACAGACACAGCTCAAAGCTGCACCCCCTCATGAATTTGATTCATAGGCTCAACTCAATTAGTTTTCAACTAACTGGTTTTTACACCTCAATATCAAGTGCTAAGGGAGAAACATAAACACAATCTTTAACGTTGTTCCTTCCTTAGCACTCGATATTGGGGAGTAAAATCCAGTTAGTTGAAAACTAATAGAGCTGAGCCTATGAATCAAATTCATGAGGGGGTGCAGCTGGTTTTTACTCCTCAATATCAAGTGCTAAGGGAGGAACATAAACACAATCTTTAACGGTGTTCCTCCCTTAGCACTTGATATTGAGGAGTATAAACCAGGATCACTGATGCAGTAGCTACAGTCCGAGAAGACAGACATCTTGCGAACAGTCTGGGATGAATTTGGCTACCGTCTAGATGTCGTCCGGAGGGCACATAGAACACTTATAATACATCATCATATACCTGATACTTCTATGAGTAATTTGATGTGAAATTGGCTTTTGTAAATCATTTTTCAAAATGAATATAACTGCTTAAAACTGGTTCATTCTTTTTGAAACACCCGGTATATTTGCTCTACTCGTGAAAGGATTTTCAGGAATTTATCAAGGATTGTGAATTCCAAGAGAATTACACTTTCCAAGAAGTTACATGGAATTCCTCTACGACATGGTTGAGAGGTGGAGAAAGCATGAAAGCATAAAGGAAGATGAAAAAGGAGAAGGATGTGGAGAAGAGACAGGAGTAGATAAGAAGCCAGGAGAGAGAGAAAAAAGAAGAGTATAAGACATAAGAGGAGAATTGTCCTGCATTACAATGAATATAAAATGTTGAATATTGGGATGAGGGGAGAGCATAAAAGCTTGAAGAAAGATAAGAGATGATAAAAACACGGGGAAAGATGGGAGTAACAAGTGGAGAAAGAGAGAGATTGATTGATTGATTGAGTACTTCATTTATGTAGATTAACAATAAATATAAAATGTTGAATATTGGGATGAGGGACGAGCATAAAAGCTTGAAGAAAGATAAGAGATGATAAAAACACGGGGAAAAGATGGGAGTAACAAGTGGAGAAAGAGAGAGATTGATTGATTGATTGACTACTTTATTTATGTAGATTAACAATAAATATAAAATGTTGAATATTGGAATGATGAGGGAAGAGCATAAAAGCTTGAAGAAATATAAGAGATGATAAAAACACGGGGAAAAGATGGGAGTAACAAGTGGAGAAAGAGAGAGATTGATTGATTGATTGAGTACTTCATTTATGTAGATTACAATATATACTGGCTTATACACTTATATACAATAGCTTACAATACAGCAGAATTATGGATGAATTTACAAAGTATAAATTAAGAAAATAATTATTGAGCTGTATATAATATTTGAAAAAAAAACAATTTGTAATAACTATAGATAAAATAAGAGAGAAAGAGAGAGAGAGTGAGAAAGTGATAGATAGGAGAGAGATGGGAGAGAGAGGAGAGATAGAGAGAGAAAAGATTAGAAACATGTGAATTTCTCAAGAAAAATGATCGGTTTTGCAGGAAAAATACATTCTCCAGGAGGTTGCTTGGTTGAGAGCAGGGATAAGCATAGAAGTTTAGAGAGAGATTAAATTTAGAGAGGGAGAGAGAGAGAAAAGGAACAAGAGGATTAGAAACAAGAGAAGGATGATCCTGAACTACAATAAAAATAAAAAATCTTGAATACAAAACAAACAAGTTTCCAGCCGCTATGACGTCAATGCTTTCTTGCACTAATGACTCCTCACCGCTAATTCTTCCCAACCTGTCAAATTAGTATCCATGTGTATATATACATTTTTACCTATATATGTATATAATCCTGTATTGTTAAATGCATTTACCAGTTGATGTAGCGGCCTTAAAAGAATGATAATTGTCAGATGTGACAGCCCCAGATTTCAGAGAGCATGTTTTAGCATTAAAAGCATAATGTTGTTAATTTGGAAACGTGTTTCAACAGGTCGTCAATGTGAACCACTTATCCCGGAATTATCTTGACAGGATGGTAAAAGATAATGATAATTCTCTAATGTTCTCAAATCGTAGATTAACAAAGTAGATTTTCAAATTTATATGCTTCAAAACTAAACATAGCAGAAATATTTCACATTTGAAACGTATAATGTTTTTGAAACTTAGGCTACCTCGTTAGAAACCAATTTGGTATATGTTTATTAAGATGAAATATATTTTATGTTTATTCATCTGTTTTAATCAGGATTCATTCAGTTTTAATTTTTAATTGTTTATATTTCCTGGATAACTCCATTAGTGTATTGTTTTCTTACAAAAATTATATGATTTTCTCTGTAAATTCATTATTTTAGAAGTTTTTTTTGTATAAGTAGGCTTTTATGGGTACTGTCATTACTGTAAAAATGAATAAATTTATTCAGTTTGTAGTTTCATGTGTAATAGAGAAATGATAGCATAAGAAGATATCCCGTGGTATAGGTCGTTTATGTTCCAAATTTTAAGCTGTTTTTTGTTAACTCAAGCCAATTACTGTCGACTCTAAAGAGGTCCACTATATCATGGCAGTGGAGAAAGATAGCAGAACAACGTTGCCGAATGCCTTGTCAATTTTGCCTTCTATAGACGGTAGCTGATACAGGTTTATTGTTGTAATATCAACTGTTCATTTTCGTTTGAAATAATCGATATTTTATTCAGCAAGACATATTTTTCAATAATTTTATAATGAATTTTGATGATCAAGATGAAATATTTTGTTGATTGATAATTAATTTCACATTGTTAAAAGACGATCAGGCAGCAGAGCAAAGCGAAATAGAGATGGCGTTATCTTCTTTTTTGAATGATAGACAAGGACAGCAATACCATTGCTTATCAAACACTGCCATTATAACGTGGAACTCACTTTAGTGTCTATTATTACTGTTTTGTTGGGGTGAGAGTGTGAGTACAGCACAGTATGAGAGACTACAGTAGACTATGTTGAGAGGATCTTGAAACATGTATGTAATTTTTCAATAAATCCATGATATATCTGGACATCATCCCAGTGTTTCATTACAAATAGATAGACAAAAAAAATTGAGAATAAACTTTATGAGGCTGATTCCCAAATAACTCTTGAAACTTTTGTTGAGGTAGTAAATGAATTATGGTTGGCACAGTAAAAATTTAACAGACTGAAGGATATATATTTCGCACCTAGGGCCGAAAATGAGACTTTTCCGGCTTGAAATCGGTTTTCCTAGTCCGAGGCCGTAGGCCGAGGACTAGAAAAGATTGAGAGCCGGAAAAACATTTTTGCCCGTGGTGCGAACGCTATTTCTCGCCACACACAAAAATAAACAATTTATATATATGAGAATAGTTGTTTACTAAGCACTTCCGAAAGCAAAAGTGACAGGTGATAGCTCTAGCAAACCTGAGGTAATCTGAATATCAGGAAATTGTCCAAGATTTTTATTTTTTATTCTGATTTGACTAAATAACCGAAAAGATGATGTTCATTATGTGGAGTTGAGTTTATACTTTTTATTCTTTCAAATGACAATGAGATGATATTATAAAAATGTTTTAATTATTGAATAATAAACACAAATAATGAAAAGTTTTTTGAACAGCTGTTTTTTGATCACCTTTCTTAGTTCCATGTTAGCGGCTGGAAAGGGTACTCTTTCCGGCCTAGGCCGGGAAGAAACCTGTTCTGACGTCAGACGAGAGTCGTCTGCAAACAATGTCTTTCAGATCTACGTGGGGACTGGAAAACAGCTTTTTTGGAAAAATACTTACTTTTGTTGGAGTATTGAGGAATGCATTAAACTCCTGAAGAGGAGCTGAAATACAACAAAGTTATTTTTGCCACACTTTAGTAACCAAGTAACCACAAAGTTACTTTTGCCAATCTCCTCAGGAGTGTAATGCATTCCTCAATACTCCAACAAAAGTAAGTGTTTTTTCAAATATTTACTACTAACTCAGTGTCAGAACTTCAACAAATTTATTAAATAGTGTTTCGTCATGGAAAGCAACTTCAATGAAGAGAAATGCTTGCAAAAACTGGTATAATAAAACTAGACAGTCTCTTATCAACCCATCTCGATGTAAATAATGATGAGGGAGGATGGATCATCGGTATAGTTCAAACAACTATATTTATCTATCCATCTATGAACCTTCCAACTATATATTCATCTGGATCCAAGATTTAACTTTTATTCAACTCTTTTTGTTCTATTCACATGATATACTAGGTGGAAGTGACTATAACTATACTAGCTATATAAATATTATCTCATATTCTAGGAATGTCTGTCTAGGAACGGGGAACATTTAATGTTCTTGAACAATAAAGTATGTTGAAGAACAAGTTATAGGTCACTGCTCTCAGAAAAACAAGAAGAAGAAGAAGAGAAGAAGAAGAGAAGAAGAAGAAGAAGAAGAAGAAGAAGAAGAAGAAGACGAAGAAGAAGAGAAGAAGAAGAAGAAGAAGAAGAAGAAGAAGAAGAAGAAGAAGAAGAAGAAGAAGAAGAAGAAGAAGAAGAAGATGAAGAAGAAGAAGAAGAAGAAGAAGAAGAGGAAGAAGAAGAGAAAGAAGAAGAGAAAGAAGAAAGAGATTATCAGAGTGAAAAACTGGAAACAAAAAAATATTCTGTGACATAAAACAACACCATGAGGCCTTTTCATTTATAGGCTCTCTTGTGGTCTTTTATAAATCTCTATATAGTGTGGCAGATTCCCCATTCAGTCAGCAGCCAGCCTACTAATGGATGTGGCTGTGACGTCACCAAAGAGGGGGTTTGGGGTGTGGAGGAGAGGGAGAAGACGGTACACTTAGGCTGATTACAATCAAAGACAAAGCACCTCTGGTCGGTCTCCCAATTCTTCGAAGCTATCTCGGGATGGTGTCACATAACTATAGTAATCTGACTTACTTTGAATAATTTTAGCACTAGTTAAATGGTTGTATTAATGTAGTTAAAGTTATAAAGGTGCGTACAGATATACGCGCCGCGAACATGAGCAATTCACTTTTAATCAGCTGACTATATATGTATTTTTACAGAAACGGTAAGATACATATAATATAAAAAGCTTGGCATCAGCTGATTAAAAGTGAATTGCTCATGTATATCTGTACGCACCCTAAGAAATGCTATCAATTTGAATGTCAAGGAACTTTAATGTCATGTAAGTATAGAGATTTTCTCAATGACTCAAAGAACACAAGCACCGTTATTTGATCAAATTGGTTAAGAAATTGATTGGTTTTGAAACCAGTAAAGCTTGATAAAAAAAGCAATTAAAATTTCCTGTAATATCCACGATACGATTATTCAAAACACTTTGCAAAAATCAACATTTGTTTTTCAGACGTGCAAATTTACTTCAAATTCCATAAAAGATATTACTAATTATGTTTCAAACTAGATTGTTTTTATTTCAACTTGATTACTATTATTAGCATAACATTTATACCGGTTTTCAACACCTAATACATATTTCTACTAATTGGATTGACAAAGAATTATTTTTTATTCTTGCAAGTTTGGAGGTCGGAAATTCATATCGCAAAACTGGTTGACAGGTTTAATTTGTTTTTAAATCTTGATTTTCCCCACATTATAATCCAATAGAGCACAACTTTGTAGAGTTTCAGATTAATTTAAAATTGTAAGTATTTGTTGTTTATATTGAGGACAACGTTATAATTTCAGTGAAGAAAGATAGCAGAACAACGTTGCCGAACCTCTGTCTTGTCAATGCATTTTATAGACGGTAGCTGATACATGTTTATTGATGTGATATTAACTGTACATTCTCGTTTAAAATAATCAATTATATTTCATTGAGAAAGACATTTTATTCTCCAATACTTTTAAAATGAATTTTCATGATTAAGATGGAATATTTTTTTAATTAATTATTTATTCTACATTGTAAAAAGACGTTCTGGCAACAGAGCAAAGCGAGAAAGAAATATCGCTGTCCACTCTGTTGAATGATAGACAAGGATAACAATACCATTGTTAATCAAACACTGCCATTATAACGTGGACCTCACTATAGGAGGCCTATAAATAAATAAATTAATAAATAAATAAGTAAATATATAGCATCAATGTTCCCCATTGAAACTTATCAGGCAGTATGAAGAGAATCTCTTTCTAGACTCTAGACATCCATGCCCAGCTAGAAAAAAAAATTGGATACTGATTAAAACATTCTTCTTCTACTTCTACTTCTCCTTCTTCTTCTTCTTCTTCTTCTTCTTCTCTTCTTCTTCCTCTCTTCTTCTTCTTCTTCTTTTCTTCTTCTTCTTCTTCTTCTTCTTCTTCTTCTCTTCTTCTTCTTCTTCTCTTCTTCTTCTTCTTCTTCTTCTTTTCTTCTTCTTCTTCTCTTCTCTTCTTCTTCTCTTCTCTTCTTCTCTTTCTTCTTCTTCTGTCTTCTTCTTTTCTTCTTCTTCTTCTTCTTCTCCTTTTCTTATTCTTCTTCTTCTCTTCCCTTCTTCTTCTTCTTCTTCTTCTTCTCTTCTTCTTTATTATTCTTCTTTTTCGTTCTTCTTCTTCTTCTTCTTCTTCTTCTTTTCTTCTTCTTCGCTTCTTCTTCTTCTTCTTCTTCTTTCTATCGTTTCTTCTCTTCTCTCTTCTTCTTATTCTTCTTCTGCTTCTTCTTCTTCTTCTTGTTCTTCTTCTTCTTCTTCTTCTTCTTCTTCTCTTCTTCTTCTTTCATTCAAGGTTTAGGCTCTCAACCGATCAGTTGTCCTGTATAGCTTGGATGCAAATCTCTAATAAGATTTGTATGACAGTTGATAAATAGCTTGAAAATTGGTTGAACAAACAATATCCCACTGTCTGCAGTGTTTCCATGGAAAGCATTGAGGTTTTTCATAAGTGATACTGACCATTTGAAGTGAATACGACTCGCATAACTTGAACGACATTAAAACAAACATTAATTTATTTTCTAAATCTTCCTGGTTTATTGGTAACTGTTAACGTTTTTATTAGTTTTTAATGACACTAATAAATTCAGCCTGTAATCCACTCTGGTTTTACAAATAAAGATTTCTAGAAACAAGAGTTGATTTATGCTGGATTCTCGTAACGAATTGGGCTGTCAAAGTGTCACCGATACAGGATTGGCTATTAATTTATCAGAAAAAGAGCGCCGAAAAAGGTGGAATTTGTCAGAGTGACGTGGAAATACCTTGTCTGAAATAGAAAACCTGATTTACAGTTCCTGAATATTTGTAGCATGGGTGTAGTCTCGAAATTTAAATGTTTTTCGATCGTTCTCTAGTTTGAATCTCCTCTTTAAACTTCACAAGAAACTCAAAAACATTCCTGAAAGTTTAGAGGTAATCTTGAACAACAAACCTGGATACTCCAAAGCAAAACTCAAGTTCGCGAAAAGGTATTCAAATTTATGGCGTAGTTTTACAGCTGGAATATATTGATTTTATATTCCAGTACTGAATTCTTTCACTAGAGTTTTATCTTAGATGTTTTTTCAACTATTTGTGGAGTTCTTGGAGATAATCTCATCTTTGAAAATGATAAGAATTCAACTGTAATAATTTCACTGTCAAATTTTATGGCGTAGTTTTATTGCTGAAATGTATTGATTTTATATTCGCAGTACTAAATTCTTTTACTGTATTATCAGAGACGTTTTTTCAACTATTTGAGGAGTTCTTGGAGATAAGCTGATCTTTGAAAATGATAAGAATTCAACTGTAATAAGGGAATCTCCACCTAGAAAAAGCCATACGGATCCAGTTTTTTTCTTACTGCAATATTACTATTTGAGACTTTATGAGATAATTTTATTAGTCTAGAGGTATTAAAAGATTAGTTGATCTTTAAATCTGATAAGAATTAAAACGTTTTTGAAGGTACAGGGTACAAAAAAGGTGGTGTCGAAGGTGGTTCTCCATTTTGAAAAATTTGTAGATTTTGAAAATGTAGAATTTCATTGGTATTTATTGTTTATTACTTTCAAACTCTTCCAAAAAACGAAGAATATTCTGAAGAAATTTGTAGAAAGATGTAGTAAAAAATCGACCTTTATTGCTATCTTGTAGTTTAAAATTTATAACATGTGAATTCCGACAAAGGAATCATACCATAGCCTGTTATATTATAGTGGGGTACATGTTATAATGACAGTGAAGAAATATAGCAGAACAGCATTGCGATCCTCTGTCTTGTCAATGCCTTCCAAACGGTAGCTGATACAGGTTTATTGATGTAATATTAACTGCGTTCATCCTCGTTTTAAATAATCAATTATATTTTACTAGCCGTCAGGCTCGCTTCACTCGCCATATCCGTCTAGCCAGGTGGCTCCGCCCACTGGAACCCCGACTGGATCGTTCAAGAATGGGATCAGCAGGCTCGCTTCGCTCGCCTCTTTCATTTGAGCATTTTTATCATAATGTTAGGACGATCCAGTCGGGGGTCCAGAATAAACGTCTGGCAAACGGATAGGCGAGCGAAGCGAGCCTGACGGGAAGTAATATAATATTCCAGGAATAGCTCTGATTGAAGTAGCAGTGCCAATCATTTTTCCGCGATAAATGCATTTCAATCTTCAACTTGGTGCCAACCTAACAAAGTCAACTCAACTTAATGCCAACCTGACAAATCATTAATTTAGTACAGTTAACAACTGTTTCGAAGAGGTACTCTCTCTAGAGTATAGTTTTATATCAACATTATGGTATGGACATTTTTCAATTATATGGTATTATTATGGTATGGACATTTTTCAATTATAATTAAGAGATTGGAATAAGGAGAATATACATGCTAGAAAACGAACATCAAACCCTTAAAAACCACCCTTAGAGTTAAAATTTTTCATAATCCGTTCTTAATGCGCCTCTGAAGGGCCAACTGAACATACCTACCAAATTGGTGATGGTTAGCCTACATCATGGATTCTCTGAGATTTACATCATGGATTTTCGAGAAAATAAAAAATTTCAATTTTCATGATTTTCATGATGTTAGCCTACATCATGGATTTTCTGAGATTTAAATCTTGGATTTTCGAGAAAATAGAAAATTTCAATTTTTCATGATTTTCATGATGGTGTTACATCATGGATTTTCGAGAAAATAAAAAATTTCAATTTTTCCTGATTCTCATGATGGTTATCCTACATCAT
>NW_024094375.1:0-13449 GCF_014356525.2 Nilaparvata lugens
CATCATGGATTCTCTGAGATTTACATCATGGATTTTCGAGAAAATAAAAAATTTCAATTTTCATGATTTTCATGATGTTAGCCTACATCATGGATTTTCTGAGATTTAAATCTTGGATTTTCGAGAAAATAGAAAATTTCAATTTTTCATGATTTTCATGATGGTGTTACATCATGGATTTTCGAGAAAATAAAAAATTTCAATTTTTCCTGATTCTCATGATGGTTATCCTACATCATGGATTCTCTGAGATTTACATCATGGATTTTCGAGGAAATAAAAAATTTCAATTTTCCATGATTTTCATGATGGCTAGCTTACATCATGGATTCTCTGAGATTTACATCATGGATTTTCGAGGAAATAAAAATTTCAATTTTTCATGATTTTCATGATGGTGTTACATCATGGATTTTCGAGAAAATAAAAATTTCAATTTTTCATGATTTTCATGATGGTTAGCCAACATCATGAATTTTCTGAGATTACATCATGGATTTTTGAGAAAATGAAAATTTCAATTTTTCTTGATCTTCATGATGGTTAGCCTACATCATGGATTTTCGAGAAAATAAAAAATTTCAATTGTTCATGATTTTCATGATGGTTAGCCTACATCATGGATTTTCTGAGATTTACATCATGGATTTTCGAGAAAAAAAAATTTCAATTTTCCATGATTTTCATGATGGTTAGCCTACATCATGGATTTCCTGAGATTTACCTCATGATTCTCGAGAAAATGAAATTATATTTTTCATAATTTTCATGATGGTTAGCCTACATCATGGATTTCCTGAGATTTACATCAGGATTTTTGAGAAAATAAAAAATTCAATTTTTCATGATTTTCATGATGGTTAGACTACATCATGGATTTTCTGAGATTTACATAATTGGATTTTCGAGAAAATAAAAAATTCAATTTCTCATGATTTTCATGATGGTTAGCCTACATCATGGATTTTCTGAGATTTACATAATGGATTCTCGAGAAAATAAAAAATTTCAATTTTTCATGATTTTCATGATGGTGTTACATCATGGATTTTCGAGAAAATAAAAATTTCAATTTTTCATGATTTTCATGATGGTTAGCCTACATCATGGATTTCCTGAGATTTACATCATGGATTTTCGAGAAAATAAAAAATTTCAATTTTCATGATTTTCATGATGGTTAGCCTACATCATGGATTTTCTGAGATTCACATCATGGATTTTCGAGAAAATAGAAAATTCCAATTTTTCATGATTCTCATGATGGTTAGCCTACATCATTTTTTTCTGAGATTTACATCATGGATTTTCGAGAAAATAAAAAATTTCAATTTTCCATGATTCTCATGATGGTTAGCCTGCATCATGGTTTTCTGAGATCACATCATGGATTTTTGAGAAAATAAAAAATTTGAATTTTTCATGATTTTCAGGATGGTGTTACATCATGGATTTTCGAGAAAATGAAAATCCAATTTTTCATGATTTTCATGATGGTGTTACATCATGGATTTTCGAGAAAATAAAAAATTCAATTTTTCATGATTTTCATGATGGTTACCTACATCATGGATTTTCTGAGATTTACATCATGGATTTTCGCGAAAATGAGAAATTTCTATTTTCCATGATTTTCATGATGGTTAGCCTACATCATGGATTTTCTGAGATTTACATTATGGATTTTCGAGAAAATAAAAGATTTCAATTTCCCATGATTTTCATGATGGTGTTACATCATGGATTTTCGAGAAAATAAAAAATTTCAATTTTTCATGATCGCATGATGGTTAGCCTGCACATGGATTCTCTGAGATTTACATCATGGATTTTTGAGAAAAAAAAATTTGAATTTTTCATGATTTTCATGATGTTAGCCTACATCATGGATTTTCTGAGTTTTACATCATGGATTTTCGAGAAAAAAAAATTTCAATTTTTCATGAATTTCATGATGGTTAGCCTACATCATGGATTTCCTGAGATTTACATCATGGATTTTCGAGAAAATAAAAAATTTCAATTTTTCATGATTTTCATGATGGTTAGCCTACATCATGGATTTTCTGAGATTACATCATGTATTTTCGAGAAAATAAAAATTCCAATTTTTCATGATTTTCATGATGGTTAGTCTACATCATGGATTTTCTGAGATTTACATAATGGATTCTCGAAAAAATAAAAAATTTCAATTTTTCATGATTTTCATGATGGTGTTACATCATGGATTATCGAGAAAATAAAAAATTTCAATTTTTCATGATTTTCATGAATTTTCGAGAAAATAAAAAATTTCAATTTTCATGATTTTCATGATGGTTAGCCTACATCATGGATTTTCTGAGATTCACATCATGGATTTTCGAGAAAATAGAAAATATTCCAATTTTTCATGATTCATGATGGTTAGCCTACATCATGGATTTTCTGAGATTTACATCATGGTTTTCGAGAAAATAAAAAATTCAATTTTCCATGATCTCATGATGGTTAGCCTGCATCATGGATTTTCTGAGATTCACATCATGGATTTTTGAGAAAATAAAAAATTTGAATTTTTCATGATTTTCAGGATGGTGTTACATCATGGATTTTCGAGAAAATGAAAAATCCAATTTTTCATGATTTTCATGATGGTGTTACATCATGGATTTTCGAGAAAATAAAAAAATTCAATTTTTCATGATTTTCATGATGGTTAGCCTACATCATGGATTTTCTGAGATTTACATCATGGATTTTCGAGAAAATGAGAAATTTCTATTTTCCATGATTTTCATGATGGTTAGCCTACATCATGGATTTTCTGAGATTTACATTATGGATTTTCGAGAAAATAAAAGATTTCAATTTCCCATGATTTTCATGATGGTGTTACATCATGGATTTTCAAGAAAATAAAAAATTTCAA
Source organism: Nilaparvata lugens (assembly GCF_014356525.2). Lineage (NCBI taxonomy): Eukaryota > Metazoa > Arthropoda > Insecta > Hemiptera > Delphacidae > Nilaparvata > Nilaparvata lugens. The sequence goes on from NW_024094375.1 coordinate 2,915, forward strand.
TTTTTCATGATTCTCATGATGGTTAGCCTGCATCATGGATTCTCTGAGATTTACATCATGGATTTTTGAGAAAATAAAAAATTTGAATTTTTCATGATTTTCATGATGGTTAGCCTACATCATGGATTTTCTGAGTTTTACATCATGGATTTTCGAGAAAAAAAATTTTCAATTTTTCATGAATTTCATGATGGTTAGCCTACATCATGGATTTCCTGAGATTTACATCATGGATTTTCGAGAAAATAAAAATTTCAATTTTTCATGATTTTCAGGATGGTTAGCCTACATCATGGATTTTTGAGATTTACATCATGTATTTTCGAGGAATAAAAAATTCCAATTTTTCATGATTTTCATGATGGTTAGTCTACATCATGGATTTTCTGAGATTTACATAATGGATTCTCGAAAAAATAAAAAATTTTCAATTGTTCATGATTTTCATGATGGTGTTACATCATGGATTATCGAGAAAATAAAAATTTCAATTTTTCATGATTTTCATGAATTTTCGGAGAAAATAAAAAATTTCAATTTTTCATGATTTTCATGATGGTTAGCCTACATCATGGATTTCCTGAGATTTATATCATGGATTTTCGAGAAAATAAAAAATTTCAATTTTTCATGATTCATGATGGTGTTACATCATGGATCTTCGAGAAAATAAAAAATTCAATTTTTCATGATTTTCATGATGGTTAGCCTACATCATGGATTTTCTGAGATTTACATCATGGATTTTCGAGAAAATAAAAATTTCAATTTTTCATGATTTTCATGATGGTTAGCCTACATCATGGATTTTCTGAGATTTACATCATGGATTTTCGAGAAAATAAAAAATTCAAATTTTCCATGATTTTCGTGATGGTTAGCCTACATCATGGATTTTCTGAGATTTACATCATGGATTTTCGAGAAAAAATAAAAATTTCAATTTTTCATGATTTTCATGATGGTGTTACATCATGGATTTTCGAGAAAATAAAAAATTTCAATTTCTCATGATTTTCATGATGGTTAGCCTGCATCATGGATTTTCTGAGATTTACATCATGGATTTTTGAGAAAAAAAAAATTTCAATTTTTCATGATTTTCATGATGGTTAGCCTACATCATGGATCTCTGAGATTTACATCATGGATTTTCGAGAAAATAAAAATTTCAATTTTTCATGATTTTCATGATGGTTAGCCTACATCATGGATTTTCTGAGATTTAAATCTTGGATTTTCGAGAAAATAGAAAATTTCAATTTTTCATGATTTTCATGATGGTGTTACATCATGGATTTTCGAGAAAATAAAAATTTCAATTTTTCATGATTTTCATGATGGTTAGCCTACATCATGGATTTTCTGAGATTTACATCATGGATTTCCGAGAAAATAAAAATTTCAATTTTTCATGATTTTCATGATGGTTAGCCTACATCATGGATTATCTGAGATTTACATCATGGATTTTCGAGAAAATAAAAAATTCAATTTTCCATTATTTTCATGATGGCTAGCTTACTCATGGATTCTCTGAGATTTACATCATGGATTTTCGAGAAAATAAAAAATTTCAATTTTTCATGATTTTCATGATGGTGTTACATCATGGATTTTCGAGAAAATAAAAAATTTCAATTTTTCATGATTTTCATGATGGTTAGCCAACATCATGAATTTTCTGAGATTTACATCATGGATTTTTGAGAAAATGGAAAATTTCATTTTTCTTGATCTTCATGATGGTTAGCCTACATCATGTTTTCGAGAAAATAAAAAATTTTCAATTGTTCATGATTTTCATGATGGTTAGCCTACATCATGGATTTTCTGAGATTTACCTCATGGATTCTCGAGAAAATGAGAATTATATTTTTCATAATTTTCATGATGGTTAGCCTACATCATGGATTTCCTGAGATTTACATCATGGATTTTTGAGAAAATAAAAATTTGAATTTTTCATGATTTTCATGATGGTTAGCCTACATCATGGATTTTCTGAGTTTTACATCATGGATTTTCGAGAAAAAAAATTTCAATTTTTCATGAATTTCATGATGGTTAGCCTACATCATGGATTTCCTGAGATTTACATCATGGATTTTCGAGAAAATAAAAAATTTCAATTTTTCATGATTTTCATGATGGTTAGCCTACATCATGGATTTTCTGAGATTTACATCATGTATTTTCGAGAAAATAAAAATTCCAATTTTTCATGATTTTCATGATGGTTAGCCTACATCATGGATTTTCTGAGATTTACATAATGGATTCTCGAGAAAATAAAAAATTTCAATTTTTCATGATTTTCATGATGGTGTTACATCATGGATTATCGAGAAAATAAAAAATTTCAATTTTTCATGATTTTCATGAATTTTCGAGAAAATAAAAAATTTCAATTTTTCATGATTTTCATGATGGTTAGCCTACATCATGGATTTTCTGAGATTTATATCATGGATTTTCGAGAAAATAAAAAATTTCAATTTTTCATGATTTTCATGATGGTGTTACATCATGGATCTTCGAGAAAATAAAAAATTCAATTTTTCATGATTTTCATGATGGTTAGCCTACATCATGGATTTTCTGAGATTTACATCATGGATTTTCGAGAAAATAAAAATTTCATTTTTCATGATTTTCATGATGGTTAGCCTACATCATGGATTTTCTGAGATTTACATCATGGATTTTCGAGAAAATAAAAAATTCAAATTTTCCATGATTTTCGTGATGGTTAGCCTACATCATGGATTTTCTGAGATTTACATCATGGATTTTCGAGAAAATAAAAATTTCAATTTTTCATGATTTTCATGATGGTGTTACATCATGGATTTTCGAGAAAATAAAAATTTCAATTTCTCATGATTTTCATGATGGTTAGCCTGCATCATGGATTTTCTGAGATTTACATCATGGATTTTTGAGAAAAAAAAAATTTCAATTTTTCATGATTTTCATGATGGTTAGCCTACATCATGGATTCTCTGAGATTTACATCATGGATTTTCGAGAAAATAAAAAATTTCAATTTTTCATGATTTTCATGATGGTTAGCCTACATCATGGATTTTCTGAGATTTAAATCTTGGATTTTCGAGAAAAAAAAAATTCAATTTTTCATGATTTTCATGATGGTGTTACATCATGGATTTTCGAGAAAATAAAAAATTTCAATTTTTCATGATTTTCATGATGGTTAGCCTACATCATGATTTTCTGAGATTTACATCATGGATTTCCGAGAAAATAAAAAATTTCAATTTTTCATGATTTTCATGATGGTTAGCCTACATCATGGATTTTCTGAGATTACATCATGGATTTTCGAGGAATAAAAATTTCAATTTTTCATGATTTTCATGATGGCTAGCTTACTCATGGATTCTCTGAGATTTACATCATGGATTTTCGAGAAAATAAAAAATTCAATTTTTCATGATTTTCATGATGGTGTTACATCATGGATTTTCGAGAAAATAAAAAATTTCAATTTTTCATGATTTTCATGATGGTTAGCCAACATCATGAATTTTCTGAGATTTACATCATGGATTTTTGAGAAAATGGAAAATTTCATTTTTCTTGATCTTCATGATGGTTAGCCTACATCATGTTTTCGAGAAAATAAAAAATTTCAATTGTTCATGATTTTCATGATGGTTAGCCTACATCATGGATTTTCTGAGATTTACCTCATGGATTCTCGAGAAAATGAGAATTATATTTTTCATAATTTTCATGATGGTTAGCCTACATCATGGATTTCCTGAGATTTACATCATGGATTTTTGAGAAAATAAAAATTTCAATTTTTCATGATTTTCATGATGGTTAGACTACATCATGGATTTTCTGAGATTTACATAATAATTTTCGAGAAAATAAAAAATTCAATTTCTCATGATTTTCATGATGGTTAGCCTACATCATGGATTTTCTGAGATTTACATAATGGATTCTCGAGAAAATAAAAATTTCAATTTTCATGATTTTCATGATGTGTTACATCATGTTATCGAGAAAATAAAAAATTTCAATTTTTCATGATTTTTCATGAATTTTCGAGAAAATAAAAAATTTCAATTTTTCATGATTTTCATGATGGTTAGCCTACATCATGGATTTTCTGAGATTTAAATCATGATTTTCGAGAAAATAAAAAATTTCAAATTTGCATGATGGTGTTACATCATGGATTTTCGAGAAAATAAAAATTTCAATTTTCATGATTTTCATGATGGTTAGCCTACATCATGGATTTTCTGAGATTTACATCATGGATTTTCGAGAAAATAAAAATTTCAATTTTTCATGATTTTCATGATGGTTAGCCTACATCATGGATTTTCTGAGATTTACATCATGGATTTTCGAGAAAATAAAAAATTTAAATTTTCCATGATTCTCATGATGGTTAGCCTACATCATGAATTTTCTGAGATATACATCATGGATTTTCGAGAAAATAAAAAATTTCAATTTTCCATGATTTTTCATGAAGGTTAGCCTACATCATGGATTTTCTGAGATCCACATCAGGATTTTCGAAAAAAAAAATTCAATATTTCATGATTTTCATGATGGTTAGCCTACATCATGGATTTTCTGAGATTTACATCATGAATTCTCGAGAAAATAAAAAATTTCCATTTTTCATGATTTTCATGATGGTTAGCCTACATCATGGATTCTCTGAGATTTACATCATGGATTTTCGAGAAAATAAAAAATTTCATTTTTCATGATTTTTCATGAAGGTTAGCCTACATCATGGATTTTCTGAGATCCACATCAGGATTTTCGAAAAAAAAAATTCAATATTTCATGATTTTCATGATGGTTAGCCTACATCATGGATTTTCTGAGATTTACATCATGGATTTTCGAGAAAATAAAAAAATTTCCATTTTTCATGATTTTCATGATGGTTAGCCTACATCATGGATTCTCTGAGATTTACATCATGGATTTTCGAGAAAATGAAAAATTTCAATTTTTCATGATTTTCATGATGGTTAGCCTACATCATGGATTTTCTGAGATTTACATCATGGATTTTCGAGAAAAAAAAAATTTCAATTTTTCATGATTTTCATGATGGTGTTACATCATGGATTTTCGAGAAAATAAAAATTTCAATTTCTCATGATTTTCATGATGGTTAGCCTACATCATGGATTTTCTGAGATTTACATCATGGATTTTCGAGAAAATAAAAAATTTCAATTTTTCATGATTTTCATGATGGTTAGCCTACATCATGGATTTTCTGAGATTTACATCATGGATTTCCGAGAAAATAAAAAATTTCAATTTTTCATGATTTTCATGATGGTGAGCCTACATCATGGATTTTCTGAGATTTACATCATGGATTTTCGAGAAAATAAAAATTTAAATTTTTCATGATTTTCATGATGGTTAGCCTACATCATGGATTTTCTGAGATTTACATCATGGATTTTCGAGAAAATAAAAAATTTCAATTTTTCATGATTTTCATGATGGTGTTACATCATGGATTTTCGAGAAAATAAAAATTTCAATTTTTCATGATTTTCATGATGGTTAGCCTACATCATGGATTTTCTGAGATTTACATCATGGATTTTCGAGAAAATGAAAAATTTCAATTTTTCATGATTTTCATGATGGTTAGCCTACATCATGGATTTTCTGAGATTTACATCATGGATTTTCGAGAAAATAAAAAATTTCATTTTTCATGATTTTCATGATGGTTCTCGAGAAAATAAAAATTTCAATTGTTCATGATTCTCATGATGGTTAGCCTACATCATGGATTTTCTGAGATTACATCATGGATTTTCGAGAAAATGAAAAATTTCAATTTTTCATGATTTTCATGATGGTTAGCCTACATCATGGATTTTCTGAGATTTATATCATGGATTTTCGAGAAAAAAAAAATTCCAATTTTCATGATTTTCATGATGGTGTTACATCATGGATTTTCGAGAAAATAAAAATTTCAATTTTTCATGATTTTCATGATGGTTAGCCTACATCATGGATTTTCTGAGATTACATCATGGATTTTCGAGAAAATAAAAATTTCAATTTTTCATGATTTTCATGATGGTTAGCCTACATCATGGATTTTCTGAGATTTACATCATGGATTTCCGAGAAAATAAAAATTTCAATTTTTCATGATTTTCATGCTGGTGAGCCTACATCATGGATTTTCTGAGATTTACATCATGGATTTTCGAGAAAATAAAAATTTCAATTTTTCATGATTTTCATGATGGTTAGCCTACATCATGGATTTTCTGAGATTACATCATGGATTTTCGAGAAAATAAAAAATTCAATTTTTCATGATTTTCATGATGGTGTTACATCATGGATTTTCGAGAAAATAAAAATTTCAATTTTTCATGATTTTCATGATGGTTAGCCTACATCATGGATTTTCTGAGATTTACATCATGGATTTTTGAGAAAATGAAAAATTTCAATTTTTCATGATTTTCATGATGGTTAGCCTACATCATGGATTTTCTGAGATTTACATCATGGATTTTCGAGAAAATAAAAAATTCAATTTTTCATGATTTTCATGATGGTTCTCGAGAAAATAAAAATTTCAATTGTTCATGATTCTCATGATGGTTAGCCTACATCATGGATTTTCTGAGATTTACATCATGGATTTTCGAGAAAATGAAAAATTTCAATTTTTCATGATTTTCATGATGGTTAGCCTACATCATGGATTTTCTGAGATTTATATCATGGATTTTCGAGAAAAAAAAAATTCCAATTTTCCATGATTTCCATGATGGTTAGCCTACATCATGGATTTCCTGAGATTTACATCATGGATTCTCGAGAAAATAAAAATTTCAATTTTTCATGATTTTCATGATGGTTAGCCTACATCATGGATTTTCTGAGATTACATCATGGATTTTTGAGAAAATGAAAAATTTCAATTTTTCATGATTATCATGATGGTTAGCTACATCATGGATTTTCTGAGATTTACATCATGGATTTTCGAGAAAATAAAAAATTCAATTTTTCATGATTTTCATGATGGTTAGCCTACATCAGGATTTTCTGAGATTTAAATCATGGATTTTCGAGAAAATAAAAATTTCAATTTTTCATGATTTTCATGATGGTGTTACATCATGGATTTTCGAGAAAATAAAAATTTCAATTTTCATGATTTTCATGATGGTGTTACATCATGGATTTTCGAGAAAAAAAAATTTCAATTTTTCATGATTTTCATGATGGTTAGCCTACATCATGGATTTTCTGATATTCACATCATGGATTTTCGAGAAAATAAAAATTTCAATTTTTCATGATTTTCATGATGGTAGCCTACATCATGGATTTTCTGATATTCACATCATGGATTTTCGAGAAAATGAAAAATTTCAATTTTTCATGATTTTCATGATGGTTAGCCTACATCATGGATTTCCTGAGATTTACATCATGGATTTTCGAGAAAATGAAAAATTTCAATTTTTCATGATTTTCATGATGGTGTTACATCATGGATTTTCGAGGAAAATAAAAAATTCAATTTTCATGATTTTCATGATGGTAGCTACATCATGGATTTTCGAGAAAATAAAAAATTCAATTTTCATGATTTTCATGATGGTGTTACATCATGGATTTTCGAGAAAAAAAAAATTTCAATTTTCATGATTTTCATGATGGTGTTACATCATGGATTTTCGAGAAAATAAAAATTTCAATTTTTCATGATTTTCATGATGGTTAGCCTACATCATGGATTCCTGAGATTTACATCATGATTTTCGAGAAAATAAAAAATTTCAATTTTTCATGATTTTCATGATGGTTAGCCTACATCATGGATTTTCTGAGATTTACATCATGGATTTTCGAGAAAATAAAAAATTTCAATTTTTCATGATTTTCATGATGGTTAGCCTACATCATGGATTTTCTGAGATTACATCATGGATTTTCGAGAAAAAAAAAAAATTTCAATTTTCATGATTTTCATGATGTTAGCCTACATCATGGATTCCTGAGATTTACATCATGGATTTTCGAGGAAAATAAAAAATTTCAATTTTTCATGATTTTCATGATGGTTAGCTACATCATGGATTCTGAGATTTACATCATGGATTTTCGAGAAAATAAAAAATTTCAATTTTTCATGATTTTCATGATGGTTAGCCTACATCATGGATTTTCTGAGATTTACATCATGGATTTTCGAGAAAATAAAAATTTCAATTTTTCATGATTTTCATGATGGTTGTTACATCATGGATTTCCGAGAAAATAAAAAATTCAATTTTCATGATTTTCATGATGGTTAGCCTACATCATGGATTTTCTGAGATTTACATCATGGATTTTCGAGAAAATGAAAAATTTCAATTTTCATGATTTTCATGATGGTTAGCCTACATCATGGATTCTCTGAGATTTACATCATGGATTTTGAGAAAATAAAAAATTTCAATTTTTCATGATTTTCATGATGGTAGCCTACATCATGGATTTTCTGAGATTTACATCATGGATTTTCGAGAAAATAAAAAATTTCAATTTTCCATGATTTTCATAATGGTGTTACATCATGGATTTTCGAGAAAATAAAAAATTCAATTTTTCATGATTTTCATGATGGTGTTACATCATGGATTTTCGAGAAAATAAAAAATTCAATTTTTCATGATTTTCATGATGGTTAGCCTACATCATGGATTTTCTGAGATTTACATAATGGATTTTCGAGAAAAAAAAAATTTCAATTTCTCATGATTTTCATGATGGTTAGCCTACATCATGGATTTCCTGAGATTTACATAATGGATTTTCGAGAAAATAAAAGATTTCAATTTTCCATGATTTTCATGATGGTGTTACATCATGGATTTTCGAGAAAATAAAAAATTTCAATTTTCATGATTTTCATGATGGTAGCCTACATCATGGATTTTCTGAGATTTACATCATGGATTTTGAGAAAATAAAAATTTCAATTTTTCATGATTTTCATGATGGTTAGCCTACATCATGGATTTTCTGAGATTTACATCATGGATTTTCGAGAAAATAAAAAATTCAATTTTTCATGATTTTCATGATGGTTAGCCTACATCATGGATTTTCTGAGATTTACATCATGGATTTTCGAGGAAATAAAAAATTTCAATTTTCCATGATTTTCATGATGGTGTTACATCATGGATTTTCGAGAAAATAGAAAATTTCAATTTTTCATGATTTTCATGATGGTTAGCCTGCATCATGGATTTTCTGAGATTACATCATGGATTTTGAGAAAATAAAAAATTTGAATTTTCATGATTTTCATGATGGTTAGCCTACATCATGGTTTTCTGAGATTTACATCATGGATTTTCGAGAAAATAAAAAATTTCAATTTTTCATGATTTTCATGATGGTTAGCCTACATCATGGATTTTCTGAGATTTACATCATGGATTTTCGAGAAAATAAAAGATTTCAATTTTCCATGATTTTCATGATGGTGTTACATCATGGATTTTCGAGAAAATAAAAAATTTCAATTTTTCATGATTTTCATGATGGTTAGCCTACATCATGGATTTTCTGAGATTTACATCATGGATTTTGAGAAAATAAAAAATTTGAATTTTCATGATTTTCATGATGGTTAGCCTACATCATGGATTTTCTGAGATTTACATCATGGATTTTCGAGAAAAAAAAATTTCAATTTTTCATGATTTTCATGATGGTTAGCCTACATCATGGATTTTCTGAGATTTACATCATGTATTTTCGAGAAAATAAAAAATTTCAATTTTTCATGATTTTCATGATGGTTAGCCTACATCATGGATTTTCTGAGATTTACATAATGGATTCTCGAGAAAATAAAAAATTTCAATTTTTCATGATTTTCATGATTTTTCATGAATTTTCGAGAAAATAAAAAATTTCATTTTTCATGATGGTTAGCTACATCATGGATTTCCTGAGATTTACATCATGGATTTTCTGAGATTTACATCATGGATTTTCGAGAAAATAAAAAATTTCAATTTCTCATGATTTTCATGATGGTAGCCTACATCATGGATTTTCTGAGATTTACATCATGGATTTTCGAGGAAAATAAAAAATTTCAATTTTCATGATTTTCATGATGGTTAGCTACATCATGGATTTTCTGAGATTTACATCATGGATTTTCGAGAAAATAAAAAATTCAATTTTTCATGATTTTCATGATGGTTAGCCTACATCATGGATTTTCTGAGATTTACATCATGGATTTTCGAGAAAATAGAAAATTTCAATTTTTCATGATGGTGTTACATCATGGATTTTCGAGAAAAAAAAAATTTCAATTTTCATGATTTTTCATGAATTTTCGAGAAAATAAAAAATTTCAATTTTTCATGATTTTCATGATGGTTAGCCTACATCATGGATTTTCTGAGATTTACATCATGGATTTTCGAGAAAAAAAAATTTCAATTTCTCAT
>NW_024094376.1:0-9996 GCF_014356525.2 Nilaparvata lugens
GATTGATTGATTGATTGAGTACTTATTTATGTAGATTACAATATATACTGGCTATACACTTATATACAATAGTTTACAATACAGCAACATTATAGATGAATTTACATAATATAGACTAAGAAATCTTATTGAACTGTATATGATATGAAAAAGTAAATTGTAATATAATAACTATAGATAATTATATTGTTATGCATCTGCATAAATTGGCGGAGCTTTGGACATATCAATGTCCATTCTTCGGAAGAATATTAAAAATATCCTCCCTACTAACTCTCTACCAGTTGAGAGAGAGTGGGAGAGAGTTGAGGAGAGTGTGAGAGAATGAAAAAGAAAAAGAGATAGAGAGAGAGTAAGAAAGTTGTGAGAGAGAAAGAGAGAGAGAAAAAAGAAAAAGAGATGGAGAGAGTTAAAAAAAGAGAAAAAAAGAGGTAGAGAGAAAAAAGAAAGCGAAAGAGATGGAGAGAGAGAGGCCAAGAAGAAAAGAGAATTGGAGAATAACCAGAAATAAAACAGAAAAATCTAAAATCTAACACTGAGCATGCGTATGTATCATTGAAAATAATCTCTTATACATCTTAACAAAATACCAATTTGTGTTTCCACTTCTAAATAATAAGGCTATCAAAACTTCAAGATCATTTTACTAACACACTTTTGCCAACACCTGTGTCTCGCATTGCAAAAATAGAACAGCATTAAATTTATCGACTCTATCTAAAAGCCATCTGTCATGTGCACGAGATCCTATAGTGAGGTCCACGTTAAATGGCAGTGGAGAAAGATAGGAGTGCAACGTTGCCGATCCTCTGTCTTCTATAGAAGGTAGCTGATACAGGTCTATTGATGTAATATAACCGGTTCATTCTCGTTTTAAATAATAATTATATTTTATCAAGCAAGAAATTATTGACCGAGCGAAGTGAGGTCTAAGATTCAAGTCGATGGTTTGGAATTTCTTTTAATGTTTAACTGTTTAAATGTTTGAAGGTTTATATGTTGCGCATTTACAGCGAAACGTGTTAACAGATTTTCATGAAATTTGACAGGTATGTTCCTTTTTAAATTGCGCGTCGACGTATATACAAGGTTTTTGGAAATTTGCATTTCAGGATAATATGAAAGGAAAAGGAGCCTCCTCATACGCCAATATTGGAGTAAAATCAGACTATAGAATTATTCATCATAAATCAGCTGACAAGTATTACACAGATGTGTGGAGAAGCCAGTCTATTGCTGTATTTCCATAAGGTCTATAGTTTCAATCAGGTACTTGTTTGAGAATACTGCGTGAGGTCTACTGTTCACAGAACTACTAGTATAAAGGAAAAGAAGCCTCCTTCATACGCCAATATTAGAGTAAAAATCAGATAGAAATTATTCATCATAAATCAGCTGACAAGTGATTACACAGATGTGTGGAGAAGCCAGTCTATTGCTGTATTTCCATAAGGTCTATAGTTTCAATCAGGTACTTGTGGATGAGAGTACTGCGTGAGGTCTACTGTTCACAGAACTACTAGTATAAAATGAAAAGGAGCCTCCTTCATACGCCAATATTAGAGTAAAATCAGACTATAGAATTATTCTCATAAATCAGCTGACAGTGATTACACAGATGTGTGGAGAAGCCAGTCTATTGCTGTATTTCCATAAGATCTTAGTTTTCAATCAGGTACTTGTGGATGAGAGTACTGCGTGAGGTCTACTGTTCACAGAACTACTAGTATAAAGGAAAAGGAGCCTCCTTCATACGCCAATATTAGAGTAAAATCAGACTATAGAATTATTCATCATAATCAGCTGACAAGTGATTACACAGATGTGTGGAGAAGCCAGTCTATTGCTGTATTTCCATAAGGTCCTAGTTTCAATCAGGTACTTGTGGATGAGAATACTGCGTGAGGCCTACTGTTCACAGACCTACTAGTATTTTTCAATAACTTCATAATTAAGATGAAATATTTTGTTAATTAATGTTAATTTTACATTGTTAAAGACGGTCTGGCAACAGAGCAAGCGAGAAAGAGATAGCGCTAACCGCTTTGTTGAATGATAGACAAGGATAGCAATACCATTGCTAATCAAACACTGCCATTATAACGTGGACCTCACTATAGCATCACTATAGGAGAGCTCTGATTTCAAATTAAGATAAACCGCATTTTATTCAAAAGCTTATTCGTAAACGTGTTATGTGTTCTCTTGTTTTTCTCTTTATCTGTATGTAATTCTTTCTATCTTCCTTTCTTATTCCTTGTTTTTTTTTATTTCATTCTCTCTCTCTGTCTATATTTTCCCTCTTTTTCTCCCACCTTCTTCACCAATTCTTCCCTTTTCCGCTCCTCTTCACCCTTCATTCCTTACTTTTATCCCCTCTACCTGCCTATTACATGGGAAACCATAGTTGGCTACGTATTTTTCCTCCTTTCTCTCTTTTCTGCACATCCCACTATGAGCCTATTTTTGTATTTTACAGTATTTGAAATTTATTTAAATTGTAATTTTTTGAATTTTGATTTTTTTATGTATATTGTGAATTGTTGAGTAAAACTATAGATTAATGATTATTGATTCTACTATTACCTTAGTAATAGGCTCTATAGCCTCACTATAGGAGCTCTGATTCCAAATTAAGATAACCGCATTTTATTCGAAAGCATATTCATAAGCGTGTTATGTTTCCTCTTTTTATTCTCTTACCTGCATGTTATCCTATCTTTCGTTCCGCCTCATTCGTTGTTTTTTATTCAATTCTACACCTTCTGGTTCAATCCTTCTCCATTTTTCTTTCAACGTTACTCTTCCAGGATATTCTAGAATGTTTTTTTTTTTTAATATCCCTCTAATAGTTGGTAGCAAGAAGTATTGAAATACGAGTTATGTATACTGTTTTATGGAAATATATTTTGAAGTGAATAAATTGAAAGAAAAACTATAAACTATTCAAAAATGGAAGGTTTCAGTTGTTTGTGGACCGATTTTGTTAGTTTGAACCTGAATTCAGTTTAACCTGGATTTAGAAAACGACCCTTATAAATTGATGACAAACCATAAATTAACTATAGAAATTGTCTAAAATATCATGAATTTATCGACAAGTAACAACATGTATCAACACCTTCAGTATAACTTTTAATAAATTCGTGATAATTTTAGACAATATTCTAGTGTTTCATCATAAATAGCAGGTAACCCGTGCTCTGCAAGGGTCTGATTGAAAACTTCATAAACTGAAAAATTGAAGAATTATTTAAATGAGCCAACAACCACCCTCAGTAAATTAAGAATCTATATGCAAAATATCAAATTACTCAGTTGAGTAGTTGAGACGTGATGATGCGTCATTCGTGATTTCCTATCCCCTACGTGTATAAGCAAATTCTTTACTTTTATAGTAGAGACTTGACCTACTGATATCTTGTGAATTGAAAATAGCCAATAACCACCCTAGGTAAATTAGATCGATATGCAAAATGTGAAGTTAATGAGTTGAGTTGAGACGTGATGATGCGTCATTCGCGAATTTTCTATCCCCTACGTGTATAAGCCAGTTCTTTCCTTTATTATGTTATAGAAAAAAATAACATATCTCACAAAAAAAACAGTATCTGATGATATACTATCATTGAGAGAGTGTTAATTACGAGTATATCAATAAATAGATAGAGTAATTACTGGTCAATTCATAGATGAATGCTGTGCTTGTAAGATATTAAGTTTGTTTCTTGGTCCTGCAAAATTATTCATTTAATATGAATATTTTCTATTTTAAAGATAATAATGTAAAATATTTCTTCTATGTTTGGTTTCGAAGCATCTAAATTTAAAATCCACGGTGTGAAATAATTGAAGAGTTTTTTCCCATTTGCCAACAAATTATGTTTTCGACTTAGCAGGTTTTAGACTGGAGCTCTTCAATTAAGGGCTGAAAATGTAGTGAAGTGAACAACTACAAGACTCACCTTTTTGGGACTATGTGTAACCTTATCTGAATTTGGGAGAGGAATAGCACAAGGTTACCCCATTTTTCTCTTCCTATCTTTTTGATGATGTACTTATTGTTCAAACAATGAAGAATAAGAATAAATAATTGAAATAATTCGTTATAGATTAATTGAATGAATAAAGGATAGAGTAATGGAAGAAATAAACTCACCATTAGGATCGAAGACGACCTCTTGGCAAGCGTCATCTCTGTTTATGTCACATCTGTAGACGGCTCCCCCTCTTCTGACCCCTGGTTGCCGGGGGGTCTCAGCTTCTGGGCTCCAACTAGTACCCTAGAATAATAAACCAATATTAGATAAACGGATGGAATAAATTCAATTGACGATATTCCTACAATGAATGTATTTTTGTCATAGACATTAATCTTAGCTGTTTTCCATGCATGAATCAATCCGGTAAACAGTTGTTTGCAGAACAATTAAACTTTGATTCTCATTACAGCATACTCTACTGTAATGAAACCATATAATGTTCTCTTTACAGTCGAGTATGTTTCCTAGTTCCGAAATAGGAACTGCAAAACTGCTTCAAAAAACCACCTTCAGCGCTCCAGGTTATAGTCTTCAGTTGTTAAATTGGTAACAATAATTTAAACTTCTTATGGTTGAGAACTTTAGTGAGAAGAAGAGAGTGAGCTAATAATATCTAAGTACTAATAGAATAACTCAATATTATTAGAACTCATCTAATCAGTTTCAAGTTATAAGAACTCATCTGACATTTTTTAACATTGCCTTTATTATTCTATTTGAGCTAGATGGGTCTTTTATGGCTAGGAGCTATGGCTGGGTCATGTTTATAGAATGCAGTAGCTCGAACAGCAGCAGGTAAGGTAATTGTTACTGTTTCTCAGCAATATTATCCTTTCTGAGAAAAGTATGACAAAATATTGTACGTAACTTGTACGGTAACGTATTTACGACATTCATATGATATTCTGCCCTCAACTACGTTTCGGGCAGAAACAATCATACTTATGCGGTAAACTACCGTTACCGGACTTGTGACGTAAAGTACTATAACAAGATCATGTGATAATATCAAGTAATGTAATGATAAAATTTTGGCTCTACTGGCAAAGTAACACTTGAGCGTCAGTATGATGAAAACTTTGAAAAAACTAGGAGCGATTAGTAAAATTTGCCTAATCTATGTTCAAGAGATTTCAGTCCAACCTTGGCTTATAATGATGACCTACTAACGGATGAAATGAATGATCATCATCATCCTTTTAATGAAACAGGGAAAAAATACTGAGAAATTCCACCTGATACCTCCATCTGTCATCAAAGCGTCATTTATTATTATTAATGTGCCGAAATGTTTTTGGTAGCAAGGTCGTTGGAATAATATTGTAGGAGATTGAGGGAGAGGGGGATCAATAGCTGAATATGATGAAGGACGAGAGGAGGAGGAGGAGGAGATATGAGGAGTGGAGAGGAGGAGATGGTGGAGGTGGAGTAGGAGGAGAGGTTGATATCATCGCATATCTTATCCTAAGAATGGACATTTATCTGTTGAGACAAGGCTGGTATTCAAATAATTATGTTATATATTATTATATTTATTCATTTATGTCATAGATACAATAGATCTTACGTCACAAGGACTGGAAGGACCGTTGCAGGCGAGAATGATGTTTCTAGTCGAGGCGTTAGCCAAGACTAAATTTCATTCGTGCACTGCAAAAGACATTCACGTCCAAGTAACGTACACTATTTTTTTATCATGATAATCTAAAGAAGAATATTGAGAAATAGAAAACATTACCTGCTTGTGATGAAGTTACTACATGCATTCTATAAACATAACCTAGTTTACAAATTTCGAATCAGGAATTTTGTAGAAGTTGGAAAAACTTCCACCTGGAGCACTGAAGGTGGTTTTTGTAGAAGTTTTGCTGTTCCTATTTCAGAACTAGAAACATACTCGACTGTAAAGAAACATATGGTTTCATTACAGTAGAATATGCTGTAATGAGAATCATATGTTTATTTTCTGCATCAGCTATTTACTGGATTGATTCCATGCAGCTGAAAACAGCTGAAATTGAATGACTATGACAAAAACAATATAATCACAATTCAAATTGCATTTCATCCGGGTATTTAACAATGATATGTTAATTAACAATATGTATTCTTGGTTGCTCAAAAACAATTTGACAACTTCTCGGGCTGAAAAAGGATAGAGGGATCTGCTTTGTACAATGATAGAAAGGATATCAACACCAATGTTAATCAAATACTGCTTATAACGTGGACCTCACTATAGAACAAGAACAACCACAACATGATACAATATCAGCACAATATGATACAGTATCATCTCAACTTGATACACACACTATGATTTGATACATTCGCTATCTGTTTTGTGGGATGATAGACAATGATAGCAACACCAATGTTAATAAGTGCTGACTTTATAACGTGGACCTCACTATAGAACAATAACAACCACAACATGATACAGTTTTAACACGAATATACAGTATCATCTCAACTTGATACACAATACATGATTTTATACATTCAGTATTTGCTTTGTTGAATGATAGACAAGGATAGCAACACCAATGTTAATCGAATACTGACATTATAACGTGGACCTCACTATAGAACAAGAACAACCACAACATGATACACTATCAACATAATATGATACAGTATCATCTTAACTTGATACACAACACTATGATTTGATACATTCGCTATCTGCTTTGTGCAATGATAGACAAGGATAGCAACACCAATGTTGATCAAATATTGCCATATAACGTGGACCTCACTATAGAACAAGAACAACCTCAACATGATACAGTATTAGCACAATATGATACAGTATCATCTCAACTTGATACACAACACTCTGATCTGATACATTCGCTATCTGCTTTGTGGAATGATAGACAAGGATAGCAACACCAATGTTGATCAATATTGCCATTATAACGTGGACCTCACTATAGAACAAGAACAACCTCAACATGATACAGTATTAGCACATATGATACAGTATCATCTCAACTTGATACACACACTATGATTTGATACATTCGCTATCTGCTTTGTGGAATGATAGACAGGATAGCAACACCAATGTTGATCAAATATTGCCATTATAACGTGGACCTCACTATAGAACAAGAACAACCACAACATAATACTGTATCAACACAATATGATACAGTATCATCTTAACTCGATACGCAACACTATGATTTGAACATTCGCTATCTGCTTTGTGGAATGATAGACAATGATAGCACACCAATGTTGATCAGATACTGCCATTATAACGTGGACCTCACTATAGACAAGAACAACCACAACATGATACAGTATCAACACAGTATGATACAGTATCATGTAAACTTGATACACAACACTATGATTTGAAACCCACTATCTGCTTTCTGGAATGATAGACAATGATAGCAACACCAATGTTAATCAATACTGCCATTATAACGTGGACCTCACTATAGTTTGTATTCAATGTTTCTTGGCTTCGAAGCCCTTCCGTGTTGTTTAGCTAAGCAATCCCTTTAATAGCTTTCTGAGGTAAGAGATATAAGGGACACACCCCTATTAACCCCAAACCTTGTTTCTATTCTTGGGGCACTTTGCAAATAGTGACTAAACCCTTTACAAATCACAATACAATCGCGTTTAACCTCCGTTTGGTTTTCCCTTCTTCTTCTTCTTCTTCTTCTCTTCTTCTTCTCTCTTCTCCTTCTTCTCTTCTTCTTCTTCTTCTCTTCTTCTTCTTCTTTTTTTTCTTCCTTATTCTCTTCTCTTCTCTTCTTCTTCTTCTTCTTCCTTTCTTCTTCTCTTCTTCTTCTTCTTCTTCTTCTTCTTCTTCTTCTGTCTTCTTTGAAAATTGCTTTTTTCATATCATAATATCGGGAACCGCGCTTCGCTCAAGTACAAACGCTAAAAAATGTATACGAGAAAGAAATTATAATAACATTCATACAGAAATGTTCTATCCATCAGAGTAAATGAGATTAATTCCCAGAAAATGCAAAAATTTCCCTACGAAGACCCAGTTGCACAAAATCCGGTTAAATTTTAATCCTGATTAACTTCACGTGAACTAAGACGAAGACCATTTCAAAATGATGGATCTACTGAATTAATCAGGATTGAAAATAACCCGCTTTTTTTGCACCGGCACTAAGTACCTGATTGAATGATTGCAAAATTTCAACAGCTGAGTCATAATTTTGACACAGTCCCACACACATGAAAACGATCACTCACTTCAATCTCAACAACGACGAAATATATTATCAGCTGTTTTTCCAAGGATGAAAAATAATTATTCTTAAATAATTCAGCGAGTTTTCTCAGGGATGAGATCTAGTGCAATCGAATGTTTATATTTAAAACCTACTATTCTCTGAATTTCGTGAGAATCGTTAGAGCCGTTTTCGAGATCCGGTGAAATACAATAGTATATTTCGCACCTGTTATGAGACTTTCCGGCTCGAAATCGATTTTAGCCTCGGACTAGAAAAGATGAGAGCCGGAAAAACATTTTTGCCCATGGTGAGAAGGTTATTTTTTACCACACAGAAAAATAAGCAATATAAATATGATATAATTGTTTTTTAGGCACTTCCGAAAGCAAAACAGAAGGTCATAGCTGTAGCAATCTGAGGTAATCTGAATATCAGAAAGTGGACAAGTATTTTTGTCTAAATAACATAAAAGATTTGTTCAATTATGTAAAAGGTTGAGTTTATACTTTTTATATTCTTCCAAATGACAATAAAATGATATTATTATAAATATGTTTTGATTTTGAATAAAACACAAATTATAAAGAGTTTTTTATAATAATGGGGCCGTAAAACTTTTACCAGCCTGGTCAGAAAACAATCATTTTCGGTCTCCATATGTCGCACGAAAACCGCTCATTACATCAAAGTGGGGCGAAAACATATAACATTTGAACATCTG
This sequence comes from Nilaparvata lugens, assembly GCF_014356525.2. Lineage (NCBI taxonomy): Eukaryota > Metazoa > Arthropoda > Insecta > Hemiptera > Delphacidae > Nilaparvata > Nilaparvata lugens. The sequence continues at coordinate 8,982 of NW_024094376.1, forward strand.
AACATCTAAATATCTAACATCTAAACATCCTAACATCTAACATCTAAACATCAATCATCCAAAATCTAAACATTACACAGAATTTCTCGTTTAATAGTATAGGATACGAGTTCAATAATAATTATTTTCTTAGTCTATATTATGTAAATTCATCTATAATGTTGCTGTATTGTAAGCTATTGTATATAAGTGTATAAGTCAGTATATATTGTAATCTACATAAATAAGTAATCAATCAATCAACCTATTACTACTCCTCCTTCGTTTCTCCTTCTTCCAATCCTCCCTCCTCCATCACCTACTTCTGTCCCTCTTTCTCCTCCTTTACCACCACCTCCACCTATACTCCTTCTCCTCCTCCTACTCCTTCACTCCACACTCCTCCTACTCATTTCAATCATCAATCGTGTAATCCATTTAATTCAGTTAAAATTTTATCCGTCTCCTCCTCCTAAGTCTCCTCCTCCTCTTCTTTTTCCTCCTCTTCCTCGTCATCCTCCCCACCAGAACCGCCTCCTCCTCGTTACCACCACACCCTCTTACTCCTTTTCTTCATCCTCCACCTCTCCATCCTTCTCCTCCTCCACCTCCTCCTACTCCTCAACCTCCTCCACCTCCTCCTACTCCTCAACCTCCTCCTCTAACTCCTCCTCCTCCTTCTCCTCCTCCTCTTCATCCTTCCCTCCTCCACCTCATCCTCCTCTTGGTTGTAATCCTCCTCCTCATCCTCCCCTTCTCCTCCTCCTCTTCCTTCTTTTTCTTCTTCCTCTCATCACCTCGTAAATCACTTGAATTCACTTGAAGATGTCTTTAAACTTCACTTTTCCGGATCGGCATAAACACGTTTATTGTAGGCGATAAAAGAGCTTTATTTACAGAAGCCAGCGAGAATAACATCACCATTTTATGCATGTTTTATTCAATTTTTATCGTGTTTATTTTTTAGTGAGTGAGCTACGAAATCGTTCCAGGGCAATACCCTCTCTCGTGGACGAGTACTGGCTGTTCGAAAAAC
>NW_024094377.1:0-8553 GCF_014356525.2 Nilaparvata lugens
CCATTATAACGTGGACCACACTATATATCACGTCATTCACAACTAGCGTATCATGATAAATGCAACTGTATCATGTCACTCACAACCAGCGTATCATGATAAATGCTAATGTATCACGTCACTCACAACTAGCGTATCATCATAAATGCAACTGTATCATGTCACAACTAGCGTATCATGATACACACGTAACACACCGGTATCTCCTTGAGAAGGTAAATTGATTCATTACTAGCAACACATAACATGAACATAACCTACATAATATTTTGACAATTCAAAGACAAAATTAGGAAATTGAAGAAGTTTTGGGCAATAGCCTGTTTTTTCTTTTCCGGCTATTGTATCATGATAAATTCAAATGTAATGAAATAAAAACACACATTATCGTCATATTCTACATTTTTTATTTGGTACAGGACCATGGTTTCGTGACCACACAGCTCACATTTTCAAGCTGACTTGACGAAATATGTGTATTTTTATTTCATTACAGTTGAATCTATCATGATACACTTGTTGTGACATGATACAGTTGCATTTATCATGATACACTAGTTGTGACATGATACAGTTGAATTTATAATGATACGCTAGTATTATGATACGTACTAGTGATGTATCAATTTATCTTCTCAAGGAGATACAGGTGTGTTGCGTGTATAATGATACGCTAATTTTGACATGATACTCTTGAAATAAATAAATACAGTTTTGCTTTTAGTATTAAGACTACAAGACGTCTTGTTCTTGGCCACCTTTCTCAAGGAGATACAGGTCTGTTCGAATAAGATGGTTAATCTTAATTCATCAAAATACTTGAAAATACATTTGAATAGTTTCAATCTTAATACAGAGAGAGATCAGAGAAGATTTTAGTGTATCTTGTGTTTAAATCAGAGAGATCGTAAGTAGAAAAAAATCTATACATGATACAGTATCATCTCAACTTGATACAGTATGACCATAATTTATTTATTTATTATAGAACGAAGAAGACTACAGGCATTAAGCCCAAAACAGTCTTCACTGCAATTTACAATCATATTAAGCAAGTTACTAAAAAAATAAGACATACAGTACATGCAATTTAAGTACAAATACATAAGAAAAGCATAAGTAAAGCATAAATATTATCTATTATTTAATCAAATTTCATACAGAAATTCAAAAAGTAATAAATAATTGAAAGTAATCTAAGTATAAGTAATAAATACTGAATGAAGATAAAGTTATAAAAAGCTAAGAGACAGGTTAAGGGGAAACATGTGCCACTGTGGAAAGAAAATTGATGAAAACCGAGGAAAAATACGTTAATAACTATAGATATTATAAATATTAGAGTATAATAGTTGAGGAGTTTAAACTGTAGCTTTGATTCACTCTGTAAAACTAATAAGAAGTATGGACATCATATTAAATGAACCTATTCTGCCACTGAAATCAATGAGGGATAGCCTCAATGATGCGCCTTCTAACCTCACTAATAGGGCCATGCACATCAACACCTTCACAAACGCTATTGAATAGCCTCAGAACTCTATTAAGTGGAGAGCAGAAGTTATGAAGGGTCCTTGACCTTGTTACATGAAAGGTCCTAACTCTTCTGACATTGAACGTGGGTACCTGGAAACCAATGCTAGAGAGGAGAGCGGGTGAATTAATGTATCAGATTAATGTAATTAAAATCAAATTCAGATTTGATACATGACTTCCAAAATCTGAATGAATTCTGCAAATCAAGGGATATCTTGTTATGCTACCTTTGCTGTATGGTGGAATGTAATGATTGTAGCTGCTGGCGCGTGACTTTTTGGAGAACTACATATTCTTGGCGGTGGGCAGAGTGGGCTCCACTTCGGAGAACATCACACAGAAGATTGTGTACGTACCAGAGAACGACAAGCGCTCGTTCCTGCTCGACCTGCTGTCTGCCGCTTTCCACGACAAAAGTAAGTCACTTTTCTGTTTTCTTCCCAAGAATGAATATCTTCCATCTTCCCAGATGGAATAATGCTTACACTTCCTAAATGCTCGAAGGATAAAATGAGTAGTTTTAGGCTGGTCACTAAAGCCTGGTTTTCATTAGTAGAGTTAGGGCCAGTTGCACCTACGTCTGTTAAATATGGACATTAACGCTAATTAACAAATCAGCGTTAGTTTTCGGATTAATTTCTGTTCCACAAAGATCGGTTAGTTTTTGATCGCGATTAAGTTTTCCGGTTAACTAACCAAGATTTTAACGGTTTCACAATCTGGCAACACTGTAATTTAACCGACGGACGTCATTATTCTGAACAAATGGCAATAAATAATCGCCGTCAAAATGGTGCCAACTAATCAGAATTGAAAAGTTTTTACGCCGGCTAGTTTAATCGGCGTTATCGCTTGAAATTTCTGTTTTGAGCAACGAAAATGCATCGGTTAGCGCTAATCTCCATTAAAGTATAGCATTTAATCGTGATTAAACGTTAACCGACGTACGTGCAACTGGGGGTGGAGTTCCCTGGGAAAGTACTAACATAGAGAAACAATAGCGTAAGTAGATATCCCATGGTGTAGGGCGTTTATGTCGCAACTTTTACTGTTATCTCAAGCTGATAGTCCACGTAGTTCTTTCCCGTGAAGCTTTATGACGCTGGTAGTCTCTCATATTGTGCCGTTCATACACTCTTACCCGGTCAAAACAGTAAAAATCAACAGTAATCGACTTGAGATAACAGTAAAAGTTGCGACATAAACTCCCTATACCATGGGATATCTACTTACGCTATTGTTTCTCTATGGTACTAACTATCTTGTGAACTCTCCCAATGAAATCGTTCATGGTAGAGTACTAGTTTTTAGTAGAGTTCTTTGTCGGTAGTACCATTTTGTAAGTTAGAATATTTATTTTATCTGTGTTATTTTATGGTAAATAAATGAATCTGAAGAGTAGAGTGTTATAGAACAGTGGGATAGTACTCTAAGGCTCAACTCTCACTTACGCGACTCAGGTCAAGAAGAGACTGGACTCTAGTCGAGAGCATGTGTTTTTCCAAATGGTGACACTCAGACCATTCGATTCTTGTCTACGCGACTGTCATCATTTGAAAACACATGCTCTCGACTAGAGTCCAGTCTCTTCTCGACCTGAGTCGCGTAAGTGTGAGTTGAACCTACCACTTACCGCCCCCCACCACCGCTTCGCACTCTACCACTACTATGCTTATGAAAACGAGCTAGTAAAGTAGAGTTGTGCCGTAGTCTATCAAGTTTAAGAAGTAGTGTTATTTATTGAAAAGTTTGTTTTGAACTATTTTTTACGACATTACAGTCTAAATTTTGAATATTAGTTATCAAAAACTAGTACTCTTCGTGTGGAGCGCATTCGGATTTTTTAAAATTAATTTTCAACTCTGAAAATAGTCATGGCAGTTTGTCATAGATAGTGAAATAGATTACTATTCTATTAATTTACTAGTAGTTCTGTGAACAGTAGACCTCACGCAGTATTCTCATCCACAAGTACCTGATTGAAACTATAGACCTTATGGAAATACAGCAATAGACTGGCTTCTCCACACATCTGTGTAATCACTTGTCAGCTGATTTATGATGAATAATTCTATAGTCTGATTTTTGCGTATGAAGGAGGCTCCTTTTTCCTTTTATATTATCCTTGAAATGCAAAATTTCCAAAAACCTTGTATATACGTCGACGCGCAATTAAAAAAGGAACATACCTGTCAAATTTCATGAAAATCTATCACCGCGTTTCGCCGTAAATGCGCAACATTTAAACATTAAGAGAAATGCCAAACCGTCGACTTGAATCTTAGACCTCACTTCGCTCGGTCAATTAAAAAGTGTTAATAAGTGTTTTAAGTGTTAATTTATTAAAAAGTATTGACATGTTAAGGTTAGTTCTGTTCACTAGACAACACACTTTACTGTAATTATTGTTGAAATGTAATTTGAATTTGTTGTGTGTTCAGACAATCCGTCGCTGACGCTGGTGTTTGTGGAGACGAAGCGCGGCGCCGATTCGTTACACGACTTCCTGCACGACGCCAACTACCCGGCCACCTCCATCCACGGCGACCGTTCCCAGAAGGAGCGCGAGGAGGCGCTGCATCTCTTCAAGTCAAAGGTATGCATCGATTGGTCGATTTGTCGATATATTGATTGGTCATTTATCGGTACGCAATACTATCGATTTGTCGATTTTTAATGGCATCGATTTGTCGAGGAGGCGCTGCATCTCTTCAAGTCAAAGGTATGCATCGATTGGTCATTTATCGGTATGCAATACTATCGATTTGTCGACTTTTAATGGCATCGATTTGTCGATTTTATTGGCATCGATTTAACTTTGCTTCAAGATGAAGGTAGCCTGTACACGGACGATCATTGATCTTCTGAACGGTTCGAGATATCGATGTACGGTTTTCGCCATTCATTTTTCCTCGAAATTTCGTATCGAAATCATGTATCGCATTACCACCTTAAAATCAAATCAAAATTTTTTTATTCACAATACAAACAGTTGAGGGTCCTGCCAAATCCAAAGGTTTTTTCGGCGGGTGCCCAGTTACAGGAAAAAATGAGTTACAAAAGATAAATAAACTTAGACAAAATAAATATTACACTTCAAAGATTTTAAGTAAAAAATGAAAGAAAACTAATACAAAATGCAAAAATAAAATAAGAAATATACATCAGATTTTGATACAGAATTAATAAAAAAGGGAAAAATGAAAATTTAATAGAAAAGGAATGAAATAATAAGGAAAAGGGAAAAATTCTTTTACACAAGTAATAGTACATTTTTATCGTTGAGGCAGGCGGCAGTGACAATAAAAGGAAAATTTCAAAACTTCAGCCAGCAAAAATTGAAAAATTCTAATAATGTAAGCATACGCTGTTATTTTTTAACTTGACGTTTCTTAATTTATGTGTACGTTTGTAATATTATTAGCTTTATAAATTGATTGTGCTGTTATTATTGAGATACAACATTACATCCTTCTTAGAGTAATCACGAATATTTGGAGGAATATTTTTTCCTATTTGAAAAAAATAAAGTTGCATTCAAAATGGCGAATCCAAGATGGCGGACCAGAAAGCCATTGTAAAGTAGTATTTTAAATTCGAGTAACATCCCCAATGACACTCACCGTCAATTTACCTTTGTGTATGAGATATTAAGCCGTTCTCGGACTTTTCACCCATCCTGTATATTGACTATTACTTGAGCATGTAATAATTGTGTGTTGTGTGGGATGTTTGTTGCAGTCGACACCGATCTTGGTGGCCACAGCTGTGGCGGCGCGTGGCCTGGACATCCCCCACGTGACACATGTCATTAACTACGACCTGCCCAGTGACATTGAGGAATACATCCACCGCATCGGTCGTACCGGCCGTATGGGCAATCTCGGTCAGTAGTCAGTACTACTGCAATCCCATAGTGAGGTCCACGTTATAATGGCACTGTATTGCTATCCTTGTCTATCATTCAACAAAGCGGATAGCGCTATCTCTTTCTCGCTTTGCTCTGTTGCCACATCGTCTTTCAACAATGTAGAATTAATTGAAGCAGTGTGTGATTACATAAACTTGACTTTTGGACAAGATTAACATTTTATCAAATTGTTTGGAGAGAAATAGTACAGGCTCAGCCTAGTTTTTCCTCCAATGTCATAATATATATTATGATTATAGTGATTTCTTTATGATTAATTAACAAAATATTTTAACCTAATTATGAAAATTCATTATTAAATTATTGGAAAATATCATTTCTTGCTCAATAAATTATAATTGATTATTTTAAACAAGAATGAACCGTTAATATTAGACCTACATCAATGAACCTGTATGAGCTACCGTCTATAGAAGGCATTGATGTTGACAAGACAGAAAGAAAGAAAGAAATATTTATTGCCAAAATCATTAACAAACTTTACAAATGTGAAAAATATAAACATTTTCTATACAATACATTGCAAAAACTAAAATTAAAATATTTTCCATTTAAAAATCGATTATAATATATCATTGGCGTTACCAGCAAACTAAGTAGTTTGAGCGATGGCAACGAGTAATCAGTCGGCTATAATTAGTGGCTTGAGATTCAGTCGAAATAGAAAAAATATAATAAAGAAAAAAGAAACATAAGAATGTATGAAAAACTAGAAAAAAAAATAAATTTCAATCCGAAAAGAAGAAGTACTAAGAGAGAAATAATAAGATAGCAGAAAACTAAAATGAATTCATAATATTTAAAAACTCAAAAGAACAGAGATGATTCATGTAATTATTAATCTACAATTCACTGTACATATGTAATCCATTTAGTAACATAATGTAATTCATTTGTAGCATATATGCAATTCCTTTTGTAAGCAAGAGAGAATTAGAAAAATAATACAATACAGTACACATGACACAAAAAATAAAACTTGAACTCAGAGAGAGAAAATTAATCTGGGAGTATAGCCCTACTAATAATAAATTCAGAGGAACTGAGAAAGACAGTATAGGTACATCAATTAAAATATTTTAGGTATGATATCTTCTGTCTTTATCCAGCTTTCAATTTTTAATTTAAGTGCTTTTGTAGTTTTCTTGCAATGAAATGTTCTGGCATAAAATTAATAAGCTTTTGTGTAGTATAGTGAATTGTCTTCTGCATCATAGTTAGATACAGAGGATCGGCAACGTTTTTCTTCTATCTTTCTCCACTACCATTATAACGTGGACCTCACTATAATGCTTGTTCTCACACCTACCAAAACTTGAATTGTCCTCAGATTGGTGAAAGTTAATTAAGCTATATGGTTTCCTAAGATAGCGGTGCCGTTATTTAGCGACCGTAATGTTATGATGGGTGACGTCACTAAAGCTTTAGCTGTATAATTCACAGTATCGGGGAACTGAGCTTCGCTCTAGGGTAGCCGTCCACTGTATCCCTATTCAACCGATCCGTTCGGCCGTTGGATCGGACGAATCTGCCGGTCGTTAATTCGGCCGAATATGGTCGTCCATTGGAACCGTTTACGTCAGTCTAGTTCAGTAGTTGGCTGAACTATTGAATATTGAATAAATATTGAATTAACTACTATATTACATTTTCAAAATCTCGGATCAAATCAAATTCGGATCAACCGATCCGTTCGGCCGTTGGATCGGACGAATCTGCCGGTCGTTAATTCGGCCGAATAGGTCGTCTATTGGAACCGTTTACGTCAGTCTAGTTCAGTAGTTGGCTGAACTATTGAGTATTGAATAAATATTGAATTAACTACTATATTACATTTTCAAAATCTCAATATAATCATTGTATATGAAAGATTTTGGTGGCTATGATAGTAGTTAATTCAATAATTGGCAACTAGACTGACGTAAACGGTTCCAATAGACGACCATATTCGGCCGAATCAACGGCCGGCAGATTCGTCCGATCCAACGGCCGAACGGATCGGTAGAATACGGTTCCAATGGACGACCCTTATTCGGCCGAATCAACGGCGACCGATCGGTCGAGTACGGTTACCGTCTAGGGTAACCGTCCACTGGAACCGTATTCTACCGATCCGTTCGGCCGTTGGATCGGACGAATCTGCCGGCCGTTGATTCGGCCGATATGGTAGTTCATTGGAACCGTTACGTCAGTCTAGTCCAATTATTGAATTAACTACTATCATAGCCACCAACATTTTTCATATACAATGATTATATTGACATTTTGAAAATTGAATAATAATATCCACTAAATTAGTTATTCATTACTAAGCAATCTCTGTTCACAAATTCCTTTGAGCATTATGACGATGATATATTTCGCCTCGCATTTCCCACAATGAAGCATGCTCTTGAACCAAACTTTTCATTGTCCATAGTTGAAACTTTATAAAACAAAAACAGACAAGACTGTAAAACAATTTTAGGTTAGGAACACTTTGTTGTCTCAGCTCGACTAGTTATTTCGGCCGGATAGAGCCGGAAAATCCCATTCAATTCTGATCGAAAAATTGATCGGCCGGAGACGGCCGTATGAACCTGTTGCAATGGATGAGCATCTATTCCTTTCTTTGTTGGGGGATCGATCGGACGAGTTCGGTAGCTTTTGGACGATGCTAGTTCGGACGAAAACGGTTCTAGTAGACGGTCCACCTAAGTGCGTGTTGGCAGGTTAGGACAAAAATGGTTAATGACTTGGTTTTTGTTAGTTTTGTTGTGTTGATATGTTTAGACAACTATGATTAGTGACTGTTTCAAGTATTTTTAGTGAAATGTTACTGATTTTGCAGGGCTGGCCCGTCGTTTTTCAACGACAAGAACCGCAACCTGGTGAAGGACCTGGTTGAAGTGGCTGAGTGACGCCAAGCGGAGATCCCCAGCTGGCTGGAGAACCTGTCCGCCGAGTTGAAGCACTTTGGCGGCAGCAAGCGAGGAGGTGCAAATACCCGTCCAGGTCAGTTCACATCATAAACCATCTTTAATTCACTTGGAAATGCATTAGTAAGAACTCAAAAATAACTTAAACTGGATTGATTTATTTTACTT
>NW_024094378.1:0-10012 GCF_014356525.2 Nilaparvata lugens
TTCACTTGGAAATGCATTAGTAAGAACTCAAAAATAACTTAAACTGGATTGATTTATTTTACTTAGAATTGATCAAACTCAGTGATGTAGGTCTGTCTCATAGTTAAATGTAACAATTGATATTTCTATATTAGTCTAGATATTTAGTAAATATTTAGTCTACTATGGATAATCTATCAATATTTAGCTAGAGATGGAGATGAAGCACTTTAAAACTTCAATGCCTGCGCTTTTTACTGCATGGATAAAGTGAATATTCGAATTTAATTATATACTATCAAATATTCATATTCATTTTTATCCTACAGTCAGGTGGAAAGAAAGCATATAGAAGAAAGTAAGCTGTATTTTACTCAGTCTTTACTCAAAAAAAAAAAAATAACCGATCTAACAACTACATCAATTATAGTAAAACGATTGTATATAGTAACAGAAGCAACAAAGATTAAATACGTAGAGCTAAATGCTGCTGCTGCTGCTGCTCTCTAATTTCTGATCTAACTCAGTGATGTAGGTCTGTCTCATAGTTAAATGTTAACAATTGATATCCTATATTAGTCTAGATATTTAGTAAATATTTAGTCTACTATAGAAATCTATCAATATTTAGCTAGAGATGGAGATGAAGCACTTTAAAACTTCAACGCCTGCGCTTTTTACTGCATGGATAAAGTGAATATTCAAATTAAATTATATACTATCAAATATATTCATTTTCATCCTACAGTCAGGTGGAAAGAGAAGCATATAAAAAGAAAGTAAGCTGTATTTTACTCAGTCTTTGCTGAGTTCAGCCAGTGTTAACTACAAAAGGTGTTAGTGCATACATAACCTATAAATTATGAGTCAATGCTTTAGTTATCAAAGTTAAAAAAGCTATCAAGGCTTCTAATGGGTATAACATTTGATGAATGTAATGAACTGGCAAATAGTGTAAGATATTCAAAGTACTGTTTAGATAATGACACTGACAGTAAGGAGGTTAAGCATAACAATCAAAATTCAAACAATGTAAATACAAACAATTCAAGATTCTCTATATTATCCGAAATATATGATTTACTAGATATTGTGATTGATGGTTATGGTCATTTCCATTATGGCTGTAGCTGTGAATGTCCAGTTATGACAATAACTGATGTTAATGAGCTCTGGGAAGCATTATTCGATCTAGCTGAGCGTAAGTGTATGAAAAAGTAAAAAACATTGAGCTTAAAGGCGGGCGGTGGCGGGCGGCGGCATAGGGGGTGATGGGGGGGACTTGTTTGGAAGGAGGATCTTGCAAGTGTCTACTTATTTTTTTAAAATAAGTACTTGAACAAAAATGGTGGTCTTCAGTAGGAGGAGGAGATTTGGCTGGGGGGGGTCCGCGAAGTGTGAGGATTGCTTGGAGGGGGATTCTGCAATTGGTACGCCCATAAATTTGTTTTTTTCGAATAAATACTTGAAATAAAATGGCGGTTTTAGTATCGGTGGGAGAACTGGTCCAGGCAAGGGGTTAGAAAATGGAGTTTCCCCACGCGGAGCGCGGGGCGATTTGGGTGGGGTTTAGAGCCCCCCTGGGGGATTAGGCTCCGCCCCCTAATTAAAATACTGCTCTGTGATTGTGGTGTTCAAACAGCAATAGTATACTACTAGTGGTTTTAAATATATCTTGATGAGCCATAAAGAGAAGACATTCCTCTGCATCCTTATGCAGAGGAACTGAGGTACTTGAGAAGTGATGTCGTTGTTCATCAACAAGGAGTAGTAGACTATTGATCTCAATCCCAAAAAAGAGAAGACACTGTGAAAGGAGTGGCTTGTGACAATGTGAGTTTGATCTATTATCTATTCTTCAAAGATTAGATATATTTGTATGTCTTTTGTACAAAAATATTTTCTGTAAAAAATAAACTCAGAAGAATGAGCTGGTTAGGTCACATTGGAAGAATGAATGAAACCTCTGTTAACAGAATCAAGAAACATATCAATGGGAGTTCTTCCCCTAATTCTGGTAGTTTTACCCCATAGGATTTTGGAAGTTCTTGTCCCATCAAATTTTGAGAGGTTATTGCTGCATCGAATTATGGAAGTTCCTCACCACAGTATGGAATCAGGGAGATGCTGGAAAAAAACGTGGGAGAAACTAAAGTTGTAGGAGTGTAGATTATCCTACCTCTGCAACGGACTGTAGACCAGAATTGAATTTGGGAGTTTTCACTCATTTGATTTGATTACCAAATGAAATTATACCCAAGTTCAAAGTATTGTTGTACATCCGAATTTGAATGAAAAACAATCATGAAAGTTACTGGGAGCTATTTAGTTTAGGGTAAGTTGATTGTGGAAAATAAAAAAGAAAACTTCACCAATTAATTATAGATAATTAAAGATTACTCAATACAATTTTAGATCACTCAATGTGAGAAGAATTTCAATAAAGGAGAAGAGAATGAGAAAATCCAAATTGAATGCTGCCACTTCTCCTACTCATCCTCCTCCTCCTGCTTTCCACTGTTTTTAGCTCAATTAAAATGTGGACAGAATGAATGTGAGCATGTGAGCTGTGTTGTTGCAGGTCAGCCTCTAAAGGGAATACTGAACATGACTATAAATGGAAATAAAAATCTTAGTACCCTTTTTTGGAATCACATATAAATATAATATTTTAAAATAATTAAAAAAAGGGTACTGAAATTTCTATTTATATTTAAAGTCATCTTCAGTATAAATAAAAATCTGAGTAGCCTTTTTTTAAATCACATATAAATATAATATGACAAAATAATTGAAAAAGAGGGTACTGAGATTTTCATTTCTATTATATTACAAGCAGCCCAAAAGAGACATGAAGATGACTATTTGGCAACCCTATGACGCCATCCGAAAATGTGTGCAGAATAAGAAAGTTTGTACATTTTGATTTGTCATCACCGTGACACTACTACCCGTTCTAAAATTATTTTTAAACAATTATCAAGAACTATAGAGGAGGAAAATTTTATCTTTATTTGTGCCTGCCTGAGTAATAACTTTTCACTCATTGTTACAGAGACAGCCGATGATTGGAAATAGTTCATATGGTTTTGAAGAAAAAGAAGAAGAAGGAGACAAACAGAGAAGTAGTACAGGAGAGAGAAGAAGAGAGAGAGAAGAAAAAGAAAGGCAGGAGACGATACTTTTAGGTAAGACGTGAGTAGAAGGAATCTAGGATTTTAAGGAAGCTTTTTTGCTCCAAACCCCCTCCCCTTCCCCCCTTCCCCTTCCTCCCTCCCCCCAGAGTTTGCGCAAACTCCCCCCTCTCCCTCACCCTCTCCCTCTCACTCTTATCTTATCTTATCTTATCTAATCTAATCTTATCTTATCTAATCTAATCTAATCTCTTCCCCTCCCCCAGTGAGGACGAGGGGGATGAAGAGAGAGAGTGATCTCTCTCTCTCAGTGAGGGAAAAAATAATTTCCCTTTTCTACTGACAGATTAAAGTGAATCTGTATTCTCTACTGTCAAATTAAAGTGAATCCATATTTCTACATCTAATGCTATACTGACAGATTGAAGTGAATGCTAGATGAGGGAAAAAATAATTTCCCTTTGAGGGAAAAATTCTCTACTGTCAAATTAAAGTGAATGCATATTTCTACATCTAATGCTATCTGACAATTAAGTGAATCTGTATTCTCTACTGTCAAATTAAAGTGAATCCATATTACTACATCTAATAACTCATACTGACAGATTAAAGTGAACCTGTAATCTCTACTGTCAATTAAAGTGAATCTGTTACATCTAATAAAACTTATACTGTAAAATTATAAAGTGATTGCAAATTGAATAATCCGGAGGGTACAAGAGAGAGAGTGATACACCCATCGTTCTCTGTCTCTCACATAAGCATTACTTGCTGATCCCGCCTTCCTATACTGCCAGTTAAAGTGAATCCATATTTCTACATCTTTATACTTATTTACTACATCTCTATACTGTGAAATTAAATTGATTGCAAATTAATACAATTGGTTTGCTTTCCGCCTGACAGTTAAGAAAAATTTCACAATTTATATTGAAATTTTCTATGTGCTGTACAAACCTGCGGGCGTTATTTTTTTGTAAAGTGTTTCTCCGAGAATATCTATAGTAAATTAGAATGAACAAGCATATCCAAAAATAGGTATAGATATCCTCAGACCTATATCACTTGGGGTATCAGCTCTATTGATGTCTTAACAGAGAGAGGTCAATGATCTAAGTTGATCTTTTACATTTTTTATCTGCAATGTCATACAAGCATTTCCAAAGTTCATCGGAATTTGTAACAATAGTTGAGAAATCATTTGCACTACAATAATGTAGATGGCCTGTATCTAGTATATCGAGCAGTTCGAAAATCTCAGATAAAATTGGAAAATGTACATTTTCTGTTTTTGTTAACGCTAGATCAACATCATCGCCTTGGAATCCTGTTGAAAATTTAATATTTTTTGCAATAGAATCAAATTCATTGAATGAAATTGACATCAAGAGGCGAGTTAATTTTTTGAATTTTGCAAAGCTAAAACATTGCATGACCTAGATCAAGCTATGAACTATAATTGATAAGGTAGGAATGTGCACTTAGCTGTAACAGTTGTCTCTGAGGGGGCGTATCTCTTGATAAGGTAGGAATGTGCACTTAGCTGTAACAGTTGTGTCCGAGGGGGGCGTATCTCGCGTCCTCACTCAATCAAGTCTACACTGATACTAAACCAAAATGTTCGAGGAAATATCTGAATTAAAAATTTGTTTACAACATTTCACTACAACAATACATAACTTCATCTTCAATTTCAATTAATTTATCTATAGACAAATTATGTGGACGGTAATAGCACAAATAGTCTTTTATATCGTTCAAATTAACTGTGGTTAGAAAAATAGCCTTTAATTGTTTCGCCGAACTATAATTTTCACGAGATGATTTCTTAATTGCAATTTCGCATTCATCATACCAGTCTATGCAGTTTTTTAACCTCACTTCCAACTGGTTGTCAGCAGCTAACCACTTTGTCGGATCCATGTTGTTGAGCGAATGAAGAAAACTAAGTATAGGCAGGCACTATTATAGAGTAATTGAACGGTCTTTCTTCATTAATAATTGACGACAGACAACACATGCGTGCTTTATGCAGTCTCAATGCATGCAGGCAATAAACACACTGTAATTCCTTTCCGTTGTAGAAGAATCCATAACGTGCAAAGTTTCTTTTCTGCGCATTCGTATACATCGGTGCCAATTTCATACTTTGCATTCGATTGTTTTCGCACAAGAAATTATTTGTTTGATACATATTTTTAAACAGCAAAGAATTGTAATGTTGGGCAGAGAATAAAGCACATCTTCCATCGGGTCTATATTTATGTATCTTACATGCATCATAACACCACAAAGTGGTGAAAAAGCTGAAATTGGGCTTGACAAAGTCCTCCGGTATGCATTGAACGTTGCTATGCAATCTTCTTAAAAACTTAGCTTTCTCAGTTCCTTTTGTGAAAATTTTCTCATAACCTGCAAGGTAATCACGTATTAATGAGTCACTGTATTCTAAATCTCCATCTTCCCATTTTATTTTATGATAGTGACGTTCTAACCATGTTACATCGTTATACAATTTTGCACTCAATTCTGTCTTTGCAAATGGTGATTTGAAATGGAATACGGCATAATTATTAAACTGATCAATTATGGCAAGTTCTTTCACAATAATTTGATTACAAGTTTGTTTAAACCAGTGAAGATCAACCGTAGCGATTTTCGTAGACGTCTGCTTGTCCATTCCTTTCTGTCCTTCTTCACGTATCTGTTCCTCCTCACGTTTCTGCTCCTCCACCTCCTCTTCCTCCTCCTCTCCCGACTTCTGGATTGGTGTACTGCTTCTCCTTGGTTCATAATAGAAACTATCAGATTCGATATCGTAAAGTACCGACTGAGTTTGAGCTTTGTTCTCACTCTCCAAAATATCAGAAACGAGATCACACTGGATACCAATAGAGCGAGTTTGTGGCTTGTCCAAAATATCAGAACACAAAGAATAGGACATGATTCCTGTTCAAAGGTAAAACTGATAATGGCTTACATTTGGTGCAGTACACACCTTATATATAATATTGCATGCAGTGATGCACTCTATCAACAAATTACTGAACTTCTTTCACCATGCTCGTGAGAGGCGTGTACTCCATCACACGATCGCTAATTAAAACGCAATACGCGGAAGTATTTGCAGGTACTGCACTATTAAATTCCATTTCAATACAAACATCTGTCGATGATTTCAAATGACTTGGTTGGTGTGAACAATCTACAACAATCAGCGGTGTTGATTCACAAAACGTTTTAAAATCGATTTCTGTTCCAAGTTCGCTATTGATTGAATGATTATAATACGAGGGTGTGAAATCCAGGAACATCCGGTATAAAACTTCCTTCTTACCTAGCAGATTTTCGTATGGATAATACTCACTATTCAAATATACTTTAACATTGTAAATATCACAGCTGTCAAAATTAGATATTGATTTCTTAATTTTATTCTTTCGATCAGTTTGAAATGCAATTATAATATATTTTGGAGTATCAAAATTCGATGTTGTGCGTACTGACCAAGAATGGACAAGTGAATTTTGCAAATTTGGTGATTCACAAATTTCCCAATGGCGGAAACTTAATTTCAGTGGAGTGTCGGCATCGAGCAGTTTCAAAAATTTCAATCGCACATGATCTTCTAAAGTAATGTAGGGCATCCGCCATTGGAGCTTAGTAATTTTTACACTAACCTCTGTACCGGTTGCAGACTCGACGCAATTGAGGTCTGAGGGCAACCTCAATAATACAAGCTCTTGTTTCAAGTTTAAAATTATTCTTTGAAAATCTTCAAAAAATGGAAGGATTAATTTCAACGGCACACAGAAAGTGAATTTATTATCTGTTAGCTCATATCCTGCTCTGTCAAAACCAGCTAAATGATATGTGTTTTTATCAGATGCGTTCTTCACAAGAATAGCTTCAATTGTAGAAGTTAAACCAATTAATCTTGATTTGGAAATTTGTTGACCTGCTAATTCGAATCGTATTTCATCAAAAAGGTTGCCCACTACGTTACTGCTCAACTTATAGTCTGCCACAACGGGCGCACCAGCCTGTTGAGTTGCCTCCCCTGCTACTGTAATCGCAGGCGCTGCCGGTTTTGTGCAGCTAACCGTTCCCTCAATCAATATAAATGATTTACAAGGTAAAGTGTACACATCCAATGAATTTATTCCTATACAAGCTTCATCAGAGTTTTTTATTTCTTGTCCCGAATAAACTGTATGAGTATGAAATTGGAATTTGGTTATGTCATTATAAAACTGAAGCTCTGTCTCCACATCCAGAATATCACTAATTGCTGCGCCTGACATTTCGCCAATCAACTATAAAACCTAATTTTTCCAATATTCTCGCGCTTTTAGCCGATAACGCCCTATTGCTTTTAGTAGATGTTGACACTATCGCGTTCCTTTCTCTAATGACTTGATTGGTCTTATTCGAACGCGGATTAAAAACAAGATATCCCATTACTTTTGTTTTTCATGTATGTGCAGTCTAATTGTAATTGTATCTCCGCGGAAATCAATAAACAATCCGTTCTGGTCTGTCACCTTTACATTAATAGTTTGAATTCGACGTGTATTCAAAGGTACATAAATAATTGGAGAGGGTATTTCGTTTATTAAATAACCACTAGGAACCTTTGGCAAAAATTCGTAGATTAGATGTTTTTCTTTTCCGTTAAAGTAACTGCCACATGCTAAATTACACTCAACAAGAATACTGTCAATGCTTGTTATGTTAACCAAATATTTGGAATAATACCATTTATTTGCTTGCAAAACAACATTATCAAAACCGAGTATCTTAGCAATCGAATCAGAACGTGTTAAATCAATGGGTTTATCAGAATAAATTTCAATCTTCATAGTATTTGCATTTGCACGTATGATAAGTTTATTCTTCTTCCCATCAATATTCAATTTATTCTTTAAAGATTTTATAATATCTTCAAGTTCATATGCGCCAGTATCCAACATGATTAACTTATCGCCATATTTGAAGCTAGAATTTGTTCCTTTGTTTACGTTTGCAATGCTATTGTAACTACAAAAATTAATCAGTCCAATTTCCCATTCACAATTTTTGTCCAATTCTATAATTTCTTGTAAATGTTCATAGAGGTTACTTGACTTTGATCTTAAGGTAATAACGACCATCTTGTGTGTTCAGCACAAACACTTAATTACAACTGATTTGCAAGAAACAATAACATGAGATGACCACAAATATCACTATTTAATGGTTGCAAGTGATCAACATTATAAAATATATTTACCCCATTTTCTTTTTTCCAATATTTGTCCAATTCGTATGGCGGTTGTAAATTTCCAATTGGATCAAAATACCATACATTAGAGCCAACTTTCTTATATGCAACCCAATGTGTACCATCCTCGCTTTCCCTTGCTAAATTCACGATCCCATTTTTGTTTTTTAGAATTTTTTTGGGTAATGCATCTAGCATATATATTCCTCTTAGCTGAATCTGTAATAATTTTGACCAATCAATCAAATAATAATTACTCAATTCTCCTTTAATATTCATGTCTTCTTCTTCTTCTTTGTCTTCTTCCTACTACCCTTCTTTGTTGTTCTACGTTTCTTAACTTGAGGGAATAAACTCACTCCATATGATGGTGGTGGGGATGGGGGTAGAAGTCTGCCACCACTAAGCGGTGGGTAAGGCTTCAAATAATATCCTTTTCCTGCAATATGTTGTTTCAACTGAGCTATAGCTTTGCGTCTAATATTGTTACTATAACTTCTCCTCTCATTCTTCTTCTTCTTCTTTTTTCTCGAAGACCCACCAAACGCCGCTTTAGCTTTCATAACGTTTGTAACAAGATAGCTAAGTGCTTTCTCGGCAAGGGGTGTTTGAGGATTTTTGAAAATGTCCCATGCAGCGTTTGCTAGAGCTCTGTCAGCTACCGCTCGAGTTTTATTATCGCTATTTTGAGTATAGGCTATATCATGTATCTTGCAAGCTCTATCTAATGAATTTATATCTTGATCACCTCTCTTTAACCTTTCATTAACCTTGGTGCCCGGCCCACAATACTCATATCCTGGAATATGATATTCTTCTCCCAGGTTATCAATTACCTTATTTAAAATAGTTGATGTCACATTACCTGCCAAACCTGACACACCTTTAAAAACTCTTGCCGCTGAACTCAAGATTCCTCTACCCCGTTTCCTCGAACTCTGCTTTTTTCTCCTACATACCATTTTTCATTACCTTCCAACTCAATGGTTGAACATTAACTGAGGTTAATGATCAATACATCAACTTGAATTGAATTGGTTTAATTTTCAATCGAGTTGGAAATGAATTCACACCACAATCAATGATAGTCAAAAATGTCTAGACTGAAATTGAAACAACATATTGTTCACTCTCTCTCACGCAACTGTTTACAAGATTTTATGTTTTTGGCCCCAATATAAAGTCTTTATATTTGGCTAATCCATTTTTCTGTAATAATTTGCACTACCTGATTTTCTGTAAGGTTATGTTGTTTGGCCTCAATCCAGTTCATGTGAAAAGAAACCTGGGCGTATTTGGATACGATGTCCAGGGCCACTCTGTGTATGAATAAATTTAGATAGTCAATGAATGGAGCCGAACATTGCAGTCTCATGACAGCACCCTCTTCCGAATTTCTAATTAGTAGTGGTGTTTTGAGAGAGCTGCCTATCCAATAGAAATCGATGGGTGTGGCCTCCCCCCCCCCACCCCCCCTGCCACAGTCGGCCATTTTGGCCCCGCCCCCAGCCAATAGGAATCAAGGGGCGTGGCCACGCCCCCCCCTCTAATGAGATGTGTTTGTTTGAAAATTGATGTGCTCGTTTTTACTTTCCTTGCCCTATTACCATAGGTAAGGAAGTATTGCTCTCCAAAA
>NW_024094379.1:0-10885 GCF_014356525.2 Nilaparvata lugens
TTGTTTGAAAATTGATGTGCTCGTTTTTACTTTCCTTGCCCTATTACCATAGGTAAGGAAAGTATTGCTCTCCAAAAAAAATTAAGGTACCCTAATTTCATGTGTTCTATACGTTTCAAGGTCCCCTGAGTCCAAAAAAATTATTTTTGGGTGTTGGTCTGTGTGTGTATGTGTGTGTGTGTGTGTATGTCTGTGAACACGATAACTCCATTCCTAATTAACCGATTGACTTGAAATTTTAAACTTAAGGTCCTTATACCATGAGGATCCGACAATAAGAAATTCAATAAAATCCAATTCAAGATGGCGGAAAAAATGGCGGATAATTACTAAAAAACCATGTTTTTCACGTTTTTCTCGAAAACGGCTCTAACGATTTTCTTCAAATTTATACCATGGATAGCTATTTATAAGCCCTATCAACTGACATGAGTCTCATTTTTGAGAAAATTTCAGGAGC
Source organism: Nilaparvata lugens (assembly GCF_014356525.2). NCBI lineage: Eukaryota > Metazoa > Arthropoda > Insecta > Hemiptera > Delphacidae > Nilaparvata > Nilaparvata lugens. The sequence goes on from NW_024094379.1 coordinate 461, forward strand.
TCCGTAATATTCTTGAGAAAAATGGCGGATAATGACTAAAAATCCATGTTTTTCACGGTTTTCTCGAAAACGGCTCTAACGATTTCCTTCAAATTTATACTATGGATAGCTATGTATAAGCCCTATCAACTGGCATGAGTCTCATTTCTGGGAAAATTTCAGGAGCTCCGTAATATTCTTGAGAAAAATGGCGGATAATGACTAAAAATTCATGTTTTTCACCGTTTTCTCGAAAACGGCTCTAACGATTTTCTTCAAATTCATACCATGGATAGATATTCATAAGCACTATCAACTGGCATGAGTCTCATTTCTGGGAAAATTCCATGAGCTCCGTAATATTCTTGAGAAAAATGGCGGATAATGACTAAAAAACCATGTTTTTCACGGTTTTCTCGAAAACGGCTTATACGATTTTCTTCAAATTCATACCCTGTATAGTTATTTATCAGCTCTATCAATTGAGTCTCCTTTCTGGGAAAACAATGGGGGGTCCACCCCATCCTTGGGAAATGGACTTAGTAACCTCCTTCTCGTGCATGATGTAGGTAGGTAGCGCAGTTCATAAAAAGAACACATAGTCGAGATATTTCATCTGTAGAACAGCTGTTTTGACGACTTTAAAAAAATGATGACTAAAAAAATCATCGAATTTCACAATTATTCACACAAAGAAAAAGTACTTTGAAAACAATTATATATACACATATACAGAAGTCTGATCGTAGTTTCAAATATGAGCAAGGAAAGTTGTGTGAGTGTACCACACCAGATTTTTTTTATCTTTCTGTATAAGTCAAGTCAGTGAATAAATGTAACATAATTATGACATTTTACCTTTTTATCTGAATACTTCTAATAATTTGATTGTATGGTAGGAGATATTGTGATATTTCTCCATAATTTAAAGAATGTTGATGTTGTCAATACCACTTTAATTTATTCGAAAATTAATTCATCTTACAGAACCAGGTTTCATGGTAACACCTACCACATCTTCAGCTGAACTAATTTGTTTGTTATTGTTGAATGAACAGGAAATTCAATTTTAGGTTATGTGTAGGGCTTGTAAACGGATTGAGTACTTTATTTATGTAGATTACAATATATACTGGCTTATACACTTGTATACAATAGCTTACGATACAGCAAAATTGTAGATGCATTTACAAAATATAAACTAAGAAAATAATTATTGAGCTGTACCGTATATGATATGAAAAAAAGCAATTTGTAATAACTATAGATAAAATAGATAATATTGTTATGCATCTACATAAATTGGCGTAGCTTTGGACATATCAATGTCCATTCTTCGGAATGAATATTCGAAGTATCCTTCCCACTAACGGAAGGAGAATGAAAAATGTTAGTGGGAATAGATGTATTAATGATGAAATTAAACTATGCTAATAGTTTTAGAATAGAAAATTACATTGTAAATGAAATTTTAGTCATCTTAAAAATATACTATATACACCAAATTTGGTTGGTAGCTTACTAGTGATTGTATAATATATTTTTGAAATATATTTTTATGCAATAACTTCTGTTAGATTAAACATGCAAACAGATGATGTGTTAATGTGTTTGTCAAGCTCCGTTTAATCTGGTAGAATTCATAGGGTCGGCAAAATATCGTACGACCAAAGATCGATGTGTGTGTGTGTGCAGGGCGTAAGGCGAGTTACACACACATCGATTTTTGGCCGTCCTTATAGATTCTATTGGATTAAACAGATGATGTCAGATGAATTCATAAGGACGGGAATAATCGAACGTCCAAAAATCGATATGTATGTGTAACTGGATAAACTGGCTTAATAAAGGCCAGTATGCAGTTACTCGGTTTGAACGGAGAATTGTCAGCTGTTCGATTAAACCCCATATGAAAAACATTATGATAAATGCAACCATATCTACAAGTAAACGTGTGTTAAACGTAGTGTTAGCATATGGCCCTAAGTCGTGTATACCTACTAAATGATTTTATGTTTGTGACCTGTACAGAATATGGAAGAGCTGAGTACATAGTACAAGAGGCCAGTAGACTGACTGAGATCTTTGAAATTGCCCATCCCTATATGATTTTGGAAGTGGCATCAATGGCTTTGCATGAGGAAAATGGCGAGCTTGCTGTCGAATTACTCAGGTAACATTCTTGCTCTCACTTCTCAATCAACCATCCATTAAATGCTGCAGAATTATACAACTCAGTAATGATATCTTGCTATCAAAGTCTATTAGGACGTTATATTTTATCATAAATATTATTATAAACTATAAGGTAACCCGAGCCCCGCAAGGATCTGTTTGAAGAACAAATAAATTGAATCTATAGTGAGGTTCACGTTATAATGGCAGTGTTTGTTTAGTATGGTATTGCTATCCTTGTCTATCATTCAACAAAGCTGATAGCGCCATCTCTTTCTCGCTTTGCTCTGTTGCCAGATCGTCTTTTAACAATGTAGAATTAATAATTAATTAACAAAATATTTCATCTTCGTTATGAAAATGCATTATGAAATTATTGAAAAATATAATTTCTTGTGTAATAAAATATGATTGATCATTTTAAATGAGAATGAACAGTTAATATTACATCAACAAACCTGTATCAGCTATTGTTTATCTGAGGAGGTGATTTTCAAAACCTCACATGTCCATGTCATCAAATTTTTCAGTATCATGCAAAAACTGTAATATCACAATCCATCAGTACTTATATATATTGCTAAAGTTCAATAAATTTTTCAAATCACCAAGATGTAAAGAAACTACTTTTCTAAAATCAGAATATAAGTTTGCCGTGCTACCAATTTTTCCTTAAACGGTTGGAATAGCATTTAACACCTATCAACCTAAGGATAGTTGTTGGCTCCAATGAAATAGATTCTTGATAAACTGTGAATGGATCTATTGCCTATGAATGAGAAATCCAGTTTTCAGAGCAAATTAACTTATAATCTTCAGATGAATTTACACAAATACACAAAGAAAAATATATCTTAAGCCTAATTATTTCAGAGTTATTACGAACTAAAATACTTATCTAGTTTACAGTTGAAACACAGTGGCTATTGGCTTGAAAATACAAACAGCTATTTAATAACAAACTAGTACACAATAAACTTGTATAAAACTCAATTTAAAACATTAATAAATTCACTTAAACAGACAATAATTCAGAGCACAAAATTACACACGCAACAGCCAGCCATGTTTTCAGAAGAAGAAAAAACAGGAAAAAACCTAAGTTGCAAGTCACAAAGCCAACGCCTAGTTCAGTATCGATTTTTACAGACACGTCACCAAAAAATTATAACTTACAAGTTTAGAATTCACATTCTACATCTGTTCTCAATAAAACTTTATTTTGAAACTATTATTTTAAATTTTTATACATATTCTATTTAAATAAACTATTTATCTAGTAATTTGTTAACCCTGCCTCGGTGACACCATGGAACAATGCAACAAACATTTACGATAATAAATTCTCCGTCAAAAAGTTTGTCCGTCTATTGATGACTCTGACATTTACTATAAAGTTCCATAGATCTCGAATTGAAGATTCGATTCAAATGTGAGAAAAAAATGTAATATTACAAATACCCCCCTCTTGACATAAAAAAAATTTTACTGTTTGAAAATTTAAAGAAAAAATTTACATTGACCCTAATGAAAATTGTTGAAATTTAAATTTGAGAACAGTAACAATTTTTTCTAGAAAAACAATACATGTCACCCTATAATTGAAAATTATTATAAAAATTCATCAATAGCATTTGTTATATGTTTCCAAACAATATCTCAAAATATAGAATATCAATATTACTTTTGAATTAGCTTTATAATTTAAAGAAAAATATCTCAACAGAAAGTTTAATATGTAAAGAATAGTTTTTTGAAATTGCACATAAATTTAATAGATAGAAAAATTTAATTTTTATTGCATAAAAAAAATTTAGTATGTTGAATAAAAAAATTATTATTATTATTATTATTATTTTTTTTTTTTATTGAATTGATGAATTGTTACATTTAATTTTCACATAAAATTTCAATAAATCAAAAAATGTTCATTTCTTTCACTATTGATGCGGTTGATTTTATTGATGCACATTTTGGAAAACAGTCCGTTAAGGCACTCAGTATGATTTTCAGTTAAGTGTGACTCCAATGTGATGACGTTAAGTGTTGGGCTGATCTGGATGCACGTAGTGTTGGGCTGATACTTGTAGTCGACTGATGCATATCAAACTCGATACAGGTGACATCTCAGTTAGCATTGCCTCATGTTTGTAGTAGACGGCTGCATTCCAAATTCAATACAGAGTCACATAAATTTTGTATCATATTTGTAATTATACAATGTACATTTCAGGCTTGAAATGACAATGTAATTCGTTTTTTTTGGAAAAGAGATAGACGCTGCATACAGGATTAATTTAGGTGAGGATTAATTTAGGTAAGGTTTGGTTTTTTGATATTTTCAGCTTTCAAGGTTTAGAGTTCTGCATACAGGAATAATTTAGGAGAGGATTTTTTGAATCAATTCTTTCATGATACTGTGACTGTTCTTCTGAATTCAACGTTGCAAATGTGAACATGGATGACAATTACCTCCAGGTAATGCAGTAGTGTTGGAGTTTGAGATACAAAGTCAGCAATAAGCGTTGGCATTGGCAGTGGCGCAGGCATTGGCATTGGCGCAGGCATCGGCGTAGATATTGGCGGTGGAATCAGCATTGGCGCAGGCATCGGCGTTGATTTTGGCATTGGCATCAGCATTAGCGCAGATTTTGGCATTGGCGCAGGCATTGGCATAGCTATTGGCATTGGCGCAGGCATTGACATCAGCACAGGCATCGGCATAGATTTTGGCATTTTGGCGTAGTTATAAGTGTTGATATTGGCGTAGTTATTAGTGTAGGCATCAGCATTGATTTTGGCGTAGTTATTGGTGTTGATATTGGTGTTGACATTGGCATAGTTATTGGCGTTGGCATAAGCATTGATTTTGGCATTGGCATCAGCATTGGCGCAGCTATTGGCATCGGCGCAGGCATCGGCGTAGTTATTGGTGTTGGCATCAGCACAGGCATTGGCGTAGATTTTGGCGTAGTTAGTGGTGTTGATATTGGTGTTGACATTGGCGTAGCTATTGATATCAGCACAGGCATCGGCATTGACGCAGGCATTTTGGCGTAGTTATTAGTGTTGATATTGTTGTAGGTATTAGTGTAGGCATCAGCATTGGCACAGATTTTGGCATCAGCATTGGCGCAGATATTGGCTTCGGCGCAGGCATCGGCGTAGATATTGGCGTTGGCATCAGCACAGGCATCGGCGTAGATTTTGGCGTTGGCGTTGATTTTGGTGTTGGTATTGGTGTTGACATTGGCGTAGTTATTGGTGTAGGCCGCAGCGTAGATTTAGGCGTAGTTATTGGCGTAGTTATGTCACACTAGTTCGAAAATCACCCAAATGCTCTTAACACTCTTCATGGCATTCACTTGTTGCTGATTTCGAGATTCACATGATAACTATTTCAATGTTAATGTCTGTGCTGTACCTGTTATCTTAAAATGCTTATAAACTAAGAAGAAAAAATTTGATTAGGCTATCAATACAATCTAATACACATGAAAATTATTTTTAAGTATTTATGAAATTGAAATTTGTTAACATCTTATTATACAGTCAGCAATACATAAATTGTGAAATATGGACATATCAATGATAAATTTAAAAAAAATTCATTTTCATCTATTCACTGTTCAAATATCAAAATTTAATCCATTCTTCAAAATAGAAATAGAATTTCATAACACCCTGTATTATTATCAAAATTGTAAAAAACATCAGATCATCACAACAAAATTTAATTTCAATACATATTTCAATAATTTCAGACAATTGATCTTCTATTCACAATCATTACATAATATATCTGCATTTCATTATCATTTAATATAACATTTCATTTATAGCAAGTTCATTTCACATTTATGATTTATCATTCAGGGTTTCGAAATTATTTAGTTTTAATTTTGTTCAAAAATTGTATAAAAAGCAAATTATTTAATATTGTTAATCATCGTTTGTTGGATACTATGGTTTATTTCGACTTTTCAATGTTCTAAACACAAACTACATTTCATGACAAAACTTTACTATCAATCATTAAACAAGAAACCATTCAAAACATCAATAATATTTTGCTTCAAAGGCAAACAATATTCATAAGTAATCATCATTTTGCATCTATGGCAATCAACATTATTAATCATTATTTTTGCATCTATGGCAATCAACATAAGTAATCAACACAAAAAATATTATCTCATTACTGCCTCTCTAAGTCATAACCTCTGTTATTCCTTCTTTAGGCAATAATGGGTTTCCATCTCAAAAAACAATCACATACCAGCAAAATTCTAATCAACAAACCCCACTAAAAATTCTACATACACTCCAGCATCCATTTCAAACGATAATCAATCATATCAAAATTTATAGAACAAACAAATTTAAAAATTTTGAAAAAGATATCAATCACAAAAACTTATTTCAATTAATAATATAACAAAACGTTTTAAATTGAACCATTTATTTTTTTAAAATAATTTAAAATTTAAAGACTGTATAATAAGTATAAACATTTCAAGATTATAATACAAAGATGATCAAGATGAAATATGGGTAAATAAGTTCCCTAAAAAATACAAAAAAGAGAAAAAGAAAACTGGGTAAATAAATTCCCTAAAACAACACACATTTCAAAATAAGTGATACATGATGAAAAAATATATCACAAGCAAACAATTATTTACACTACAATGGATAGATTTTGGAAAAGTTAAGTTTTATCAACAATTTAAAGATTAGGAAAATAAGCTACTATTTCAACTTCCAAAATTATTTCAGAAAAAAATACAAATTTAAATGACTATGGACAAGATTGGTTAAGATATGCTTCATAGAAGAAATTTACTGAATATTACACAAAGACAGGAAAGAATCGAAAATTGAAAAGATTAAGGGCCAAGAAAATAGGCTACAGGAAAGAAAAAAGATACAATTATGGACTCTTACCATACGTAGTATTTACGGTCATTGCTATTCTGAATCCCGGCATGACACAGGATTCCTAATCATTGTGTGCTGGGGAATACCCTTTCATCATGTGACTCACAGTCATCATCTTGTAAGTAAGCAACTTGAAACAACCTTTGAATACTAACACATCAATGGAGACTTTGCGTTTTGTTTTCTTCAATAGCATGATTTTATTCATGGGTTCATTTGTTTCAATAAAGCCGTTTTGCCTACAAAAGTTAGTCATGTTCACTTGAGAATGCATAGCATACACCTTTTCAATTCTCAGTTGAAAGTTGAACTCATCAACTTGACTCAAAGCAAGATTCATTTTGTTTACATTTTTCCTAACCTCTACAGAAACCTGTCTCATGTAATCATTCACTTTGTTCATAGTTTTCCTAACCTTCAATGTAGCAATATTACTTTCATGATAGTTGACTTTCAGTGAAGACAACTCCCTACCTACTTCTTTACTCAATTCTACTGTCTCACTATGGTTGACTTTTTCAACAACAGTAACTAGGCCTACATTGTCAGAAACTTGAATGAGTTGATCTTGTAACTTAACACTACTATCATCCTGCTTCAATTTGTTTTCATCTTTCAATGTTTCATGTGCATTTTTCAATAGAAGGTTTATACTAACCTGCTCTAGTCTAATGCTAGTACATTCTTGCTTCATATCATCAAACCTAGCATTTTGATTTTTAAACATTTGGTCTAACTTAGCATTTTGCTTATCAAATTTAGCATCTAACTCATCAATCTTTGTGTTAAGAATGCTATAAGATTCAGATCATTTTTAATGTTTGCCATTTTGTAATATGCACTGATTCATTAAAACTTGATCTCTCTTGAACCGACCTCCCACTCAGCAACAAACCATTCATAACCTATCAAGATATCTATCCACTAATAATTTCTATAACCAGGGATTTCATGGTGTACCATTTGGGACATATTTATTTTGTAATTCTGTCCCACCACAGGGGTAACATTTGCCGTGCTACCAATTTTTCCTTAAACGGTTGGAGTAGCATTTAACACCTATCAACCTAAGGATAGTTGTCGGCTCCATGAAATAGATTCTTGATAAACTGTGAATGGATCTATTGCCTATGAATGAGAAATCCAGTTTTCAGAGCAAATTAACTTATAATCTTCAGATGAATTTACACAAATACACAAAGAAAAATATATCTTAAGCCTAATTATTTCAGAGTTATTACGAACTAAAATACTTATCTAGTTTACAGTTGAAACACAGTGGCTATTGGCTTGAAAATACAAACAGCTATTAATAACAAACTAGTACACAATAAACTTGTATAAAACTCAATTTAAAACATTAATAAATTCACTTAAACAGACAATAATTCAGAGCACAAAATTACACACGCAACAGCCAGCCATGTTTTCAGAAGAAGAAAAACAGGAAAAACCTAAGTTGCAAGTCACAAAGCCAACGCCTAGTTCAGTATCGATTTTTACAGACACGTCACCAAAAAATTATAACTTACAAGTTTAGAATTCACATTCTACATCTGTTCTCAATAAAACTTTATTTTGAAACTATTATTTTAAATTTTTATACATATTCTATTTAAATAAACTATTTATCTAGTAATTTGTTAACCCTGCCTTGGTGACACCATGGAACAATGCAACAAACATTTACGATAATAAATTCTCCGTCAAAAAGTTTGTCCGTCTATTGATGACTCTGACATTTACTATAAAGTTCCATAGATCTCGAATTGAAGATTCGATTCAAATGTGAGAAAAAAAATGTAATATTACAAGTTATATACTTGAAAAAATATATTTTAATTTGGACATATGTGGTTTTGCATGATCTTGGTTAGTTTGTGGGGTTTTGCTCCATTCACTTATGGACATGTGTGCTTTAGGTCAGTTCAATAACTTAAAAATAAGTATGATAATTATCTTAGTGTAGTATAATACACTACTGCTGACTCATTTATTAGAAAACTAAATATTTATAGAGATGAGTGAAATATTTTTGAAAAAGTAAAAATGTAAGTTTAATCAATCAAAATCTCATTATAAAATCAATAATAATTATTTTACTCACATGATAAAAGTGTAATGTTAAATATGAATTGCACAGTCATCCTCCAGACAATCACATTCAATACCGGGATGATCTTCTGCATTGTCTTCAGGAATATCGAAACATACTTCCTTGTAAAACTTGAAACTTTCATCCTCTTCCCATTTTTCCCCATATAGGACCTTTAATAGATCACAAATGTCCTTTTTTTTCGCCGCACTTATAGGATGTACAAGGGGAACCTTATCCAGTGGGGTCATATGTAATATATTGTTCCATTTATAACCTCTCTTCAATAATGTTTGATCTTGTGGTGCATCCTCAAATCTGTAGAATCTATGACTGTTCACTTTTATTTTTACTTGTTCATTCCTGGCAGTTCTGCTTACAATAATTCTTTTCATGTCACTTATTTGGGGAAGATTCTTCAAGCAACTTGTGAGGCTTTTAATATCGAATAACTCCCAGTCAAAACAAAGTTTTCTGACCACCCCAATTTTCTCATAGATTTCGAAATACTCGTTCTTGTCGACTATGGTAGGCTTGATTTTCAATTGTTTTTCAATTATGCCAAAGACTCTATCGGCTGGTAAAAATGAATGGCCTCGCACTGGGAATGTGAGAGATATATTGCAAATACTGCCATTATGCTGTGCAAGGTAATACATAATTGCATGCAATACGTGATTGTTTTTATTTTGTCCGATGCACCCATCACTAAACATACTTATCTGTTTTATTCCATCCAAATCTTGGTTTTTCAAAAAGTTCAAGAGTGCTGATGCTATTTCAGTGGACCCACGTCCTGCCTGATCCTCTGTCCAAACATAAAAATAAGGTTTTTGCACATTCAAGTCCATTATGCAGACATTGTAGAATCCTAATTGTCTTGAGTAAAAGGCTTGCTGAATAGGTGTGCGTGGTAAGGGTTGTACTTGTTGCATATCAAAACATATTTTTAATTCATTTTCTTCAGCAGGTTTTCGAAGGAGACTATAAAAAGCTTCAGCTCTCAATTTATGAATACGTTTTTGAGTGATAAGCTGTTGTTTCTCAGGAGCATTTTCTGCTAGTTTCAACTTGTTTCCTAGCATAGTACAATAGCCACATACATCACTGGCTGGAGATCTAAATCCAATGTTAAACTCACAGCAGAATATTTTTCTGAACATAGAAACAGTAGCATGAAGGTTAGGATCTGGTGTTGTCTCATTGTAAATTTTCCACAGCTTTCTTACTGATAG
>NW_024094380.1:0-10000 GCF_014356525.2 Nilaparvata lugens
GGCACTCACCGGATAAAGCATCAATACCTTTGAAATAGCAGACTACCTCAGGTGGGAAGTGGTTGATAGTGGGTGTGTGCTTGGGACTATGACTATGATGAGGGGGAACTGGTTTAGCTCTTTAGGGAACTGGTTTAGTTCCCCTCCCCACTGGTGGAGGGGGGGGGTTGCCGCTTAGAGCCGCCCCCTCGTGGGGAGAGGGGGGTTTTGGCCTTGGCGCTGGTCCCCGGGTCCTAGGGGCAAGGCCACGCCCCTGTTTGGGTACACTGTTCCTGTGATATCTTACTACTCCCAGTCAATAAAGGTTATTTCGATCCGAAAATTAAATGAAAGCTGAATCTCTCACCATCAATAGAACCCTCCCAGAGGGTCATTCTACCAAAAGTCACAAGAAATCCCCCTGGAGCTTTCACCCCCAGCCACCCTCAAAGTTGAAAAATGCAGGTAATAACGGAAACTCAATTATCTCTGTACCATTGATCAAAAAGAGTTCTATTATAATTATGTCATTCAATTCTTCACATTATGAACTACAATATCAGATCTCTTTTTTCCAATAAAACAAACAGTTTTCTTGATAAAATAATATGAATGTGAAAATTTAGGGGGGGTGCTATTTTATTTTTTTGTTTTCTCCGATTAGCTTTGAAGCAAGTGATTAAAAAGAAAATGAGCCAATAATTAATGTAGCCACTTCCATCGCAAATTCACTGATGTATAATGTTACGTATTTGCGATTTCATTTGACGCCGTGGAAGGGGAAACAGCCGACGCGGTACAGCGCGGCTGACTCTCTTCTCCATAGTAAACAGTGAACACTGAACATTGTTCACGTTTTTTTGTTGAAGTACATTGAGTCAAATCATGTCTTTCACATGGTGACCCCTAATAAATTATCTCTGTAACCATTAATCGGCAAAAGATATATCATATGTCATTCCATTCGTTACATTATTGACTATAATATTATTCATATTCATTATCTCAATAAAACAAACAGTTTCCTTGATAAAATAAATATTATGAGAAAATTCAGGGAGTTCTCGATTTAATTTTCTGTTTTCTCCTATTAACTTTGAAGCAAATGATTTTGAAGAAAAATGAGCCAAATTATTAATGTCGGCAAATTATAAATTTTTCATTGCAAATCCATTGATGTGTATTGTATTCGTGATTCAATTTGATGCTGATGAAGGGGAAGCAGCCGATGCGACTGACTCCCTTCACCATAGTAAACAGTAAGGCCAGTGGTGACCCCTAGCCAGGAACCTCGTTTTTCATGTCTTTTCCCCTCGAGGCAAGCAGAAACCGGCTTGCATCGAGATACTAGCAGACAAATCGTCACTTTCACATGGTGATTCTAAGTCTCTCCGGTCACCACTTTTTCTCAAAAACTATCTTACTTGAAAATTAAGATAGAAAGATTCTGATTTCGGATTTGTATTCAGACCCCAAATTCTATAAAGTGTAAGTCCCATTTCCAAAATACCCGAAAACAAGGGAGTTATAGCTGTTTTTAATATAGCTTTCCATTATCATATGATTATATAGTATGTACTAAGATAATAATACTCCTGCCTCACAAAGGGACAGGCAAAGGTTTCAGGAAGTTTTTGAACACCTGAGAAGTTTAAACATAAACATTTATAATTTTTATATGTTCTAGTTTTCCAAAAAAAATATTGAACTATGAAAAGATGAATCCAAATATGAAATCATAAATCATCTCCACTCATCACCCAATAAAATAGGAGGAAAGGATGTTGTACAGTAAAATTAACTGAATTTCAATTGTCATTCAACAATCCAATTTATCTGGTTCAAATCGTTGAATATCACTTTAAATTCCCAGCAATTATTGACTATTTCTTTCTAACAGTCAGAAAAATCTATTATGAACATACAGTATAAACATTGTGCTGATCTGAATCGATCTATGGTAATAATAGGAATTGAAAGAATAGAAAATGTCATGCCATTCCAAGGGAACTGATGTCTGTGTATCAGAACTGCTGAATGGATAATGCATACTGAAAAAGTCATGAATAGTTCAAAACAGTCTGGCGACTTTTATGCTTTTGAAACTAGAAACTTGTTTTATTTTTATTAAAGAATGATACGGAATGAAAACCATGTATCATAGAACAAAGCAGTTCGATACTTTGTATCATGAGTAAGATTAACATAATCATGGCTTGTCGATTTTAGTCGCTGACCTAAATCCTCATTCCTCAGTCGTAGAACTATGGACCAAGAATCCATAGAATTCTAAGAATTCATAGGAACGGTAAAAAATCAATTTTACGAAAATCGATGTACAGGTAACTGGATTAGGTGTACTGGATTTAGAAGATCAATACGATAATGGTTTCTATCACAATTTAATCACAGAAATGTTTAAGTGAAAACGTTGGGTGCAAGCCTTCTGCCATGAGGAGACAAATAATTTATGAAAAGCTTGATAGCATGAATAGTGATCTGATATTTGTTACACGTTTTTAGTCTAAGACATAATATGTCTTAGACTAATTTAAAATGTTTCTTCAATCGGCAGGGAAACTTTAGTTTTTCAAAGTTATCTTACTCCCTTATTTTGGGGTATTTTCAGAAATCAAGATAAATATCCTACCAAATTTCCTACACGAATACAGTGTAAGTTGTATTATAATAGCTACAGAACTTACGTACTGTATAGTAGAGTACCTGTTCGTTTTACCGTAAAATTATATGATAATAGGAAGCTTTATTGAAAACAGCCATAACTTCCTGGTTTTCGGATATTTTCGAAAACGGGACTTACGCTCTAAAAATTTGGAGTCGCTGAATCCAAATCCGAAATCAGAATCTTTCTATCTTCTTATTTTCAAGAAAGATAGTTTTTGAGAAAAAGTGGTGACCGGAGAGTCATAGAATCACCAAGTGAAAGTGACGATTTGTCCGCTAGTATCTCGATCCAAGCCGGTTTCTGCTTGGCTTGAGGGGAAAAGACGTGACAAAAGGAGGTTCCTGGCTAGGAGTCACCATGTGAAAGATACGATTTGACTCAATGTACTTCGACAAAAAACTTGAACACTGTTCAAAGTTCAAGTTGCACGTCTCCAATCGTGTGAAAGTAGCCTAATAGTAGTGCTTTCTACATTGCATCGTATTTACACTTTGGCGCTTGAACAATCAATTTTGTCTATTGTTTTGTCTATTGTTTTGTCTATTGTTCTGAATCTAGATTTTCACTACTCAATACTCTACAGAATATATAGTTTTCTTGATTCAACTACGCTGATGATAAAAATCAGGCTTCTGTTGTATGCTCACAGAATTCATTGATTTGAAGTGTGCCTTCTCAATACAAGTCAGACGTATCACAATTTGATAACTCTAGTTTTAGATATTGATGTTCTTCAATGAAGTTTGTAGATTATGACGTGTCCAACCTCTTCATCTCATCCTTATTTTGTGAAAAATGAAGATTCAAAAATTCTTTTTCATAGCTTTTTTGTGTTTCTTCTTGTTTGATTACTCTTTATAATTCAAACTATTGATATAATGGAATGAATATCATCGGATTGGGTGAACAAAGAAAATAAAGGGTAAGTATTTAATAAAATTGAAGTGAAAATTTTAGAAAATAAAAGTAAAAGTTATTTCATACAAATAACAAAATTTCTAGTAATAATGCAACTTTTCCAATAGGTACCGGTACAAATTTCAAGGCTCTCAAAATGACTTTTTTCCCAATCACAAGCAGAAATTTCAATGATCATCATGATAGTAATTTAATGACAATTGATTGTATTGTTCATTGTTCGACGTGAGATAAGCTATATCCTTAAGGTAATCAACTTATTTAGGACTATTATGTTTATGAATGAAAGCGAGACTGTGATAAGAGATCAGTCAAACTGAATATAAACATATATACAATGCATATCTCTGATCAACTCAAATTAAAATGATAGTATCAAGCCGAAATTAATTGAGCAACTGAATTTCAAAGTGACTATCCACTGTTCAATTTGCACTGTGATTTCCTTTCACTTCCAAATGGATTAAATTGCTTGACTCTCCAATGTACAATTATTGTGAAAAAAAACAAATGGAATGTGAACGTCATCCAAACAGCATTTAAATTGGAATTTTCAGATCATGAAATTCATAACAAACTAGTTCTTGAGAGAATAGTGATGAATTGCAAACAGTGCATGTAACATAGATACAAGCGATACAATGAAAAACAATATCCATAAATTTAATACTGGGCTTATCAAATTTATATTACTGTACATTAAGTTTTTAAATTGTATACTGTACTAACATTTTCAATTTTCTCTATTGGAGCAAAACATCGATAGAGAATGAAGAAGAGCCATCATAATCACAAAATACTTGTACTAAAATTCACTTGAACTTACTCACTTTAACCCTTCAATGATCACAATGAACTAGATTGCTGTGGAAACTAAATATTGAATTCAAATTTCAATTTGAATGCTTCAACATATAAATAAAAATTGGTCTATTCTTTTGATGCCCGAAGCAAAACCAATGTTATCGGAATATTATTAATCAACATCAATCGACATCAAGAATAGCTTCTGCCAACCTTGTAATTCCAGTATGATTCTGCTCATGCTTTACTTCCATTATTAAAAGTTCTCATTGAGGCCCTTGTATAATGAATCACAAGATGAGTGGAGTTGAGGATTGATGTGTTAACAAATAATAGAATATGATGAATCATCTTCCAATTAATCCAATACGGTAGGCTACTTTGTACTTGGTTCATGATTCTTTACGAATTTTCCATCTGCAATGGACTGTACATTCAGTTTTCAATAATTGAATATTCAATTTTTTATCCTACTTGTTCAACTGTGTTATAGAGTAGAATGTAAAACACTCTCTGATTTTTCTACTTCCTATAAATGCTTACTCAGTAGTATCTATTTGCCGTAACCGCGAGACTTTTGGCGACTTTTCCCAAAAGATTTAAGTGAAACGAACTTCTTACTGTCTAAATTCTAGATGTACTTGACAACTAGGATGAAATTTTTTCATTCTTTCAAGACTACATGTCCAGCAGTAACATTCAAATCCCATCTTTCAAACTCTTTATGTGTCTGTGTATCAGCACAGTAATATTCTTTGGAAGAATAATAGTGAATCAAAGTTCTTTCTGAATCTATATTGATATAATAAATCATTCTCACCAATCTTACATTCTTAACAAAGAACCAATCAAACTGAAAAACATTGTCATATCAAAGTTTGTCATTTCTTGTTGTAGGTTTTCACTCATCTCACAGCACTATGTAGCAACGTTTATAGATAAGCTTACCGTGAGACAACCTTGGGCATTATCATTACGCACCAATTCTGCTCTTGGCTGACGATTAACATGTTTCAAAATTTCACTTCAGAGACCTTACAAGGACGAATGCGGTTCCAGTCTAATTCAATACTCGATCATTGTCACGTTTTTGCAATTTTACTTCACAGAGTTCACAAGGACGAATGCATCTCTGTTCTAATTCCTCAAATTCGAGCATTAAACATTTCGCGCATAATCTGTTTCAGCTTGGAAAAATGCATGTGAACACTCTCTCACATTGAATAGAATGTAGCTAGCTATTTCTCCCAAGCAATTGCATAGTGAAAATCGGTTAAAGATTGATATGATTCTAACTTTAGGGTTTTTGAACATCGCCATAGATTGAGAGACCAATTTCATCGGTGATTAAACCACCTACTTGATCTTCTGTCAAATTATGTTGTTTTGCTTCAATCCCATTCATATGGAAACTAACCTTAGCATAATTCCGCACTATTTGGTATGCTATTGATGTATGAATAAAGTGAGATAATCGGTGAATGCAGCTGAACATTGTAATCTCGTCACTTCATTATTCTCTGTATTTTAATTGAAGTTGCTATTTCCTCACGAATTGATTTGAGTGTAGCTTGTAATTCATCTTTCTTAATAAATGCTTGCATTTCACTACTCAGATCATTTTTCAATACATAAGTTTCGCTAAACGTAGTTAGCAATGTATTCAAATTGTTTTTTGAAACAAATTGTTCAATCCCCTCCATAAGATTTGTCTTTATCGTATTAGTCATTGCAGATAATCGATCTTCAAACTCTTGTTTTGTTATAACAATGTTATTCAATGCCTGCACAGTTTTATCCAAATATTCCTTATCAACCGATAATGAATGAGTTTCATTTACTCTAGTGAAAAGTTCTGTGCTAAGTTGTTTCAATCTGGTATTTAGATAATTTCTATCTAATCAAATGGCGACTTGAAATGTAACACAACAAAGCTATTTACCTGATCTACGATTCCGATTTCTTTCACGATAATTTGATTAGAATTTCCCTTGAACCAATGCATGTCGACTGTTGCAAATTTTTTACAGGAGAGAGTTTCTTCCTCCTCTTGTGCTGTTTTGTCCTCCTCCTTCGTCCTCCTTTGTCCTCCTTCTCCTCCTCCTCCTCCTCCTCCTCCTCCTCCTCCTCCTCCCCCTCCATTCTCCTCCTGTGGTTTAGGTGTACTACATCTTGAGTGATAGTAGAAGAAGTCTTGTTCGGTGTTAAGATCACACTGTGTGTCAATAGATTGTGTTTTCTTCTCAGAATTAGAAGACATATAGGTGTACTACATCTTGAGTCATAGTAGATGCTGTCTTCCTCCTCCTCCTCCTTATCAAGATCACACTGTATCCCGATAGAGTGTGTTTTCTTCTCAGAATTAGAAGACATTCTAGATGTTAACGATCAAAGCTAAAACCTCAAATGAGTAAAATTTGAAAAATGCAATACTTATATAGCTTGTGCTCTATCGAGAATTACTGAACTTCCTTCACCATGGAAGTAAGAGGAGTGTACTCCATGATACGATCACTGATTAAAATGCAATAAGCGGAAGTATTTGGAGGTACAGCTTCCTTAAATTCCATATCTATTCTAATGTCTGTGGAGGATTTCAAATGAGAAGATTGATGTGAACAGTCAATTACAATCAGGGGTTTTAGTACAAAATGTGTCAAAATCAATCTCTGTTCCAAGCTCAGTATTGATACTGTGGTTATAGTACGCCGAGGGAAAATCCAAAAACATACGGTACATCAATTCTTGTTACCAAGGAGTTTTCATAAGGAAAATAGTCAGAGTTCAAGTAGACCTTTGCATTTTGAAGATTACAACTATCAAATTCCGAGATTGATTTATAATTTTATTCTTACAATCTGTTTGGAACGCTAAAACAACATACTGTGGTGTGTCGAGATGGGATGCAGTTTTTACTGCCCAAGAATGAACAGTGCATTTGTAAATTTGGTAATTCTGAAATCTCCCAATGACAAAAGCTCAGCTTCAGCTGTGTATCAGCATCGAGCAATCTCGAAAATTTCAACCTCACATGATCTTCTAAAGTAATATAGGGAATTCTCCATTGAAGCTTTTTTATTTTATATTAACGTTTGTTGCTTCTATAGACTCAATGCAATTGAGATCTGTGGTGATCTTAATAATACAAGTTCTTGTTTCAAGTTTGAAATTATTCTTTGAAAGTCTTCAAAAAATGGTAAAACTAATTTAAGAGGTACACAGAATGTAAACTTATCATCTTTCAGTGTATATCCTGCTCTGTCATACCCGGCCAAGTGATATGTGTTCTTATCAAACATATTTTTCACTAGTATAGCTTCAATTGTTGATGTTAATCCAATTAGTTGATTTAGAAATTTGTTGTCCAGCCAATTCATATCGAATTTCATCAAAGAGATTTCCAATGAGGTTACTGGATAATATATACTTAGCTTCTATCGGAGCATCCCCAGCCTTTGCAGCTGGTTTTGTACACTTCACCTCCCCTTCAATAAATAAATGATTTGCATGGAAGGCTGTACTGATCCATAGAAGCCACATGGATGCGAGCTTCATCTGAGGGTCTAATTTCTTGACCCAAATATACTGTATGAGTATGGAACTGAAATTTAGTAATATCATTATATAACTCGAGTTGAGATTCAACATCGAGAATTTCACTAATTGCTGCGCCGTACATGTGGCCAATCTACTATAAATCCCAACTTTTCCAATATTCTCGCGCTTTTCGCTGATATAGCACGTAGCTTTTTAGGTGTTGACTCTATCACGTTCGAGTCTCCAATGAGCTTCTGTGAGCAAATGCTAGTGCGGGTTGAGAATGAAATCCCATTTCAAGTTCTTTGTTTTCACGAATGTGAAGTCTAATTGTAATTATATCTCCTCGGAAATCATAAACGATCCTTCTTGATCGGTTACCTTTACATTAATGCTTTGAATTCTATGTGTGTTTAAAGGCATATAGATTATCGATTAGGTGTTTCATTTATCAAATACCCGCTAGGTACTCTAGGTGAGAACTCATATATCTATTTTTTTCTGTTTGCTATCGGAGTAACTCCCACAGGCTATATTGCACTCAACTACAATAGAGTCAATATTTGTTATGCTAACTAAATGCTGAGAATAATACCATTTATTCGGTTGTAATATAACATTATCAAAACCAGCATTTTTCCATTGTGAAGTATGATAGGCTTATCAGGACGAAATTCGAGCTTCTCAGTATTCGTGTGTAGCTCTTATATTATTTTTTTCATCACTATCAATTTACTCTTTAAAGCTAATAAGTCATCAACTTATATGCACCCGTATCAAGATCAATAATTTATCACCATATTTGAAGGTAGAATTTTAACCTTTTATAACATTTGCAATGCTATTGTAAGTACAGAAATTATCAATCCAATTCCCATTCTTATTTTTATCCAAATCAAGAATTTCTTGTAAATGTTCATAGAGATCACTTGATCTAGATCGTAATGTAATAATAACCATCTTATATGTTTTCGGTACAAATACTGGATACAACTGGTTTGCAAAAAACAGAGCATAAGGTGTCCACATATATTTGTATGTAATGGTTGCATGTGCTCACTTGTAAAAATATTTACACCTGTTCTTTTTTCCAATATTTATTCAATCATAAGGTGGTTGTAAATTACCAATGGATCAAAATAGTCAACATTTGATCCTCGTTTCTTATAACCAACCCAGTGTGTACCATGTCCGGATTGAGTGGTCTAATTAACAATACAATTCTCTTTTTTAGAATTTTATTAGGTAATGTATCTATCATGTAACACCTCGTAGGGGAATTTGTAATAATTACACCATTTATTAGATTGTGATTGGACAATTCACCATCGATATTCGTTTTTTCACCTTTTTGTCTTTCTACGTTTTTAACTCCTTTTTTCTTTGGGAATAACTTACACATATGGTGAGGAGGAGGATGTTGGTTGGGCCCAATCAAAATCGACCACCACATGAGATTGGAGGGTACGGTTTCAAATAGTAACCCTACCTGCAATATGCGTTTCAACTGAAGCAACAGCTTTTTTCCTTATCGAGCTGCTATGAGTTTTCCCAACACTTGTGCTCTTCTTCTTCTTCTTCTTCTTCTTTCTCAAACCACCACCAAACGCTGCTTTAGCTTCATCACGTTTGTTACAAGATAACTAAGTGCTCTTTCACTTAGAGATGATTTGGATTCTTGAATATTTCCCATGCTGTGTTTGCAAGAGCTCTGTCTGCAATTGCTCGCGACTTATTATCACTATTTTGAGTGTATGCTATATCATACCTTACAGGCTCTATCTAATGAATTTTACCTTGATCCCCTCTCTTTAACCTTTCCTTAACCTTCGTGCCAGGGCACACCACTGGTACCCGGGGAAATGGCTTTCAGGTGATACGTTTTTAATTTATTTATAAGTTGATGTAATGTCCCCCGCAGTACCCGCTATACCTTTGACAATTTTGCTCCGAACTTAAGATTCGTTCATATTATTTATTAATCGTTCATTATCCATATCTGCATTTGAAAGTTTGCAGTCTATAGTTACGAAATGTGTGGAATCAACAAGTGTCAATAACACAGCTGACACTCGA